>NC_042617.1:518153440-518444194 GCF_901001135.1 Rhinatrema bivittatum | reverse complement strand
GCATACAGCCTAACAAAATAATCAGAATGCAGAGAACAACAATAATAAGAAAGATAAGAGAAATCAATTGAAGCATGAGGTATAAATTTAATGAGTGAAAGTAAGAACCTCAACACAACGTACTGATTATTATGTGAAATCTGTTCTGTATATTTCTGTACCTTCTTGCCTTATGGCCTAGATCTTTAGTTAATATGTATGGAACATTTCATTTGATGTCTGCTGATGAATACTACCTCTGTAACCCATCTTTATTTGTTGATCCACAGCTATGAATGTTACTTTTGTAAACCGTTGGATTTTTTCATGGAATGACGGTATATAAAATATCTAAATAAATATAAACAATTTTATAAACCTCAACATGCATGCATAAATCAAGGCTCTAAACAAATATAAGCTCAAAAAAAGGGCAGGCCAGGTGTGTTCCTGGGAGGGGCCTCCATTTATTTGCATAAGTTGCTATCTTATAAGCAATTTATGCATATAAATGTGGCACCTTACTCGTATATTTACTTCTTCTCAATATCAGGAGTAAGTGATTGTAAACATCTTACAATTTAAAAAAATGACTGAGTGGGGGTTCTGGGTGAAATGGTGGCACTTCAGTCTGAAGAACCAGGTGGGTCTTCACAAGCTGAAGATGGACTGGGTTTGCCACTACTTAGCTCCATAAATCGGAACTTATCTAGATAAGTCCAAACTTGCGCGGCATGTGGTTTTTACAGGCTTGAGCATATTTGTGCACATACATATGTACTTGATTTTATAACCTGCACCTACCATTTCTATGCAGGTTATAAAATACTATAGCAACTTTGCATGCACCCATATACATGCTGCATGCATGCAGCGGTTTTGAAAGTTATTCTCTGAGGTTCCTGTTGCCTAATTCCACTACCTGATCCCATGCTGAGGAGAAGATCACAGTCTTAAGAACCTAAACTGGTGTGGAGAAGAGGCAGGGAAGAGTGCAGCTGCTTTCCACTTGAGGAGTCTGATGCTGCGCCAAGAGGAGGAGGGGAAGCATGCAGCCAGAGGCAGAAGCAAGCAGGGTAATGACCCTGAGGAACATTTCTGGCCACTGCTACATTTACTGAGATGTGTTGATTTATTTCAAGTTTAGACCTATTCTATTTTACCTAGTTTAGTCCTGTCACTGATGGATATCAAGCGTAGGCCTTTCTAAAGTCTTCCTCACACCAGAACTGTTAAATCTCCTTCACTCTCTGTTACCTTTTGAATTATCTCCACTTTGGGTGAATTTCTTAATCAAAAAGGTTCGTAGTAAATTGAATCCATAAATAAATAAATATAAAGGAACATTTGGGATGGGGCCATGGGAGAGGGAAGAAGGACCAAGGAAGGGGCTGCAAGAGGAAGAGGACAGGAGGCAAGGCACTCAGGAATGGGCCATGGGGGATGCAGCACTCAGAAAGAGGCCATGGAGGAAGGGCGGGAGGGAGGAAGATGCACAGAAGGGGAAGTATTCAGGAAAGGGTCTTGAGGGGGATAACGAGAAAAAGACACACAAGAGGACAGGAAAGAAGGGAAGGCATTAGGGAAGCTGCCAAGGGTTGGGGGCAAGCAGGGAAGGCACTTGTGGAGGGGAGAGGGCAGGAGGGTGAGCACTCAGGAAGGGGTCACAGAAGGGACAGAACTAGAGAAGGATGAAAGAGCAGGAGGGAGAGCACTCAGGAAGGGTCTGTAGCTGGAGGGAAGCAGGGAAGGCACTTGGGAAGAGACTATGGGATAGGTGTGGGGAAGCACTCATGAAGGAGGCATAAGAGGAGGGCAAGTGGAAAAGCGCAGTTTATATCAGAAACCATTCCTTATTTAATATTAACTTTTAAACAATACAAATGATTCTGGAGTGCATGTTATTATTACATTAAACAATGAACCATATGACATTTAACTGCATGTAAAGAGACATGCGGCGGTCTGCAAATTTTGGAGTTTGAAAAGGGGTCCAGCTCATGACAGTAGTAGTACAGAACCAAATAATCTCTTGCTTTAAAGCTAGATCTCATCACATATGATCATAAAATGGGACACTTGTCCCAAGTCTCACACTTATACCTCAAACAGAAATCCTCCTTCCGTAGGCTAAATGGACAGTCAGACCATACCTCCACCCAGCTTTCTTATATTGCCAGTCCTTTACTGAAATCTTGTATCTCATTATCTGTATCAGTCCTGTAGCATGGACAAAGGCACATTAAATTCCTCAGTAGCATTATCCTAATAGTCATACCCAGGGTTCTCATACTCTTCACTGCCTTATGAGGAACAGAACTGGTGAGTCAATGCAGCTAATTGTCCCGGGCCCACAGAGTTCATGTTCTGGGGCCATTAACTGGACTCCAAGGAGGTCATCTGTAGAGGCCTGAAAGTTAATGCCTTTGTATTGTTATATTTGATCTTACATTGAACAAAATATAAAGGGTGGAAGTTGGAAATTATTTATAGTTGATGTGTCCTATCTATGCATGCTGGTATCGCTAATGCATCATTTCATGTTGAATTTGTATAAGATATACAAAGACTGATAGGTAATCATTTGTTGACTAAAACATATTTCTTTTCTTTTGCTTTTCTGTCAGTGCTGGTAAGATCAGGACCTTTTTGCTAGTGGAAGGAGCTGAACCAACCACCCCCCCCCCCCCCCCCCCCCCCCCCCCCGAACATGAGCCATAACCACATTTATATATTTAAAAGGATTTCTAGTCTGCACAATTCACAGTATTTGTGATCATCCCTGGGAACATTTGATTCCCAGTCATCCGGAGATTACCAGGAATGAGGGGGGGAGGGCAGGGGCGAGGGAACAGATGTGTACAAACTTACTTTCATACACACACATTAATACTCACATGTTCACGATCACTTTCCACACACACATATGCTCATTCTTACATGCTCTCATTCCTCATTCTCTGACACATTCTCACATGCTGACTTACAGCTTTACTCCTCATTTTCCCACATACACACCCCCTCACACACATTCGCTCACTCACACTCTCCCTCTTCCACACACACGTCCATTCACCCACACACCCATGTTCAGTCACACTTTCACTTCTCTTCCTCCTACACAAACACACATACTCTCACAGACATGTTCTTTCCCCTCCCCTTGATATACTTCCTCCCCCATGCACACACCCATTCACATATATATACAAACACACATGCCCTCCCTCACATACACATATATGCCTCTTCCCATATACACTCACATGCACAGATACCACTCCTCATTCACCACTTCTCCCCAGTGTCCCACCCCAAACTCACCAGTAGCAGCAACCTCCTCCTGGGGTTGATAGGAAGACTCCTTCTTCCAGCCAATAGCAGCAGCAGCACCATCTTCTACTGCTGCTTCTGTTATTGGCCTCCTCCCTTCTTCCTGTTCCAACAAGCCAATCGGAGGCCTCCTCCCTTCCTGCCTGCCAGGATTGGTCCGCAGGCTCAGGAAGAAGAAAGGCCTCTGATTAGTCACAAGGCAGGGAAAAAGAAGGAGGAAATTGTCCCATGTAGGCCAATCAAATGCCTTCTAAGATGGCTGTTTCACTAGCGAAGCAGCAGCAAGGCACCCAGAGATTTCAGGTGTTGGCCTGGAGACCTGGCAATTCCATTAGAATTCCAGAGTCTCCAGGTCAAATTTGGAGAGTTCCCAGGTATGTTAGTGATGGATTACAAAGTTAAATATCATATAATAATATGAGCATATAGATAAAGGAAAAGTAAATAACAGCCATGCCAGTGTCACAAGTCAGACTAAAAAAAGGCTGATACATCAAAGGCCAGTTTAAAAAAGCAGAATTTTCAAAGCCTTCTTGAAGAGCTTGGTGGAATAAATGGACCTCAGCTGTTCAGGTAATGAGTTCCAAAACAGTGGGCTGACCATCGAGAAAGCACAGTCCCGTGGCACATCGAGATTAGCCAGTTTTGTAAATGAAATCTTTAATATGCCTTTATTTATGTTACCCAGAGTTTTTTCTTATACGTTCATGGTTCCATGTATCGCCTACAGGCAAGTTCTTTGTTCATTGTAAACCGGTTTGATTTGTATCTAATGCAAGAAGATCGGTATATAAAAACTAAAAATAAATAAATAAATAAATATTTGCTGAGATCAAAGATCAAGAAAGCTTGTATATGCTCACAACAGCATTAAACCTATAGCAATCTGAGAATTATCACAGATAGCTTGAAACTGCTGCACCATTGAGTTGGCAAGTTAAGGGATATCAACATGGAGGTGATGTGATCCCACATTTTTGCGCCAGCCAAAATGCTCACAGCAGTATTCTGCACAATGTGTAGGACACGTTGTATTTGCTGGAAGAACAGTAAGCTACAATAATCTATGCCATTTAATATACTCGCCTGGAGAACTGTCTGGAAATCCTGCAGGTCGAGTAGTGACTTAAGTCATCTAAACATATGTAGTTTGTAAAAAGATGATTTCACAACTTACTTCATATAAGTACACATCAAAAGATTACTATCAACTATTACACATGATTTCACGCCTGATGAGTGAATGGAAACTTTAGGCCTTTGAAATGATATACCAATGAAACATTAGCCAAAGGGAGTATACTCAAGATAAAAGCTTCCATTTTCTGAACATTGAGTGCAAGTTGATTGTGAAATAGCCAGTGCTCAATGGAGTTTATATAGACTAACAAAAACAAAGGTTGCCAGCTGATATGAACAACACATTATCATAGGAAACATAGTTGCAGCAGGAGGACCTAAGAAGTTACTGTTCTGTCCCCAGCAGTGGATACATGTTTGTGTCTGTATTACTGTAGCTTAACTAAGCTTACTGCAGCCCCTCCCTTCCGGGAACTCTTGATATTGTAACACTTTCTGTAACCCATGATAAAAGTCTGGGAGCCTTGCCTTTAAAGGGAGTTTTGCCTTTAACAAAAACTCCTTCCCCCTGCTTCTCTCATTTGGGAAGGGTCTGCATGCTCTATCAATCTAACTTGGGTCTTCTTAAGTGCCTTATTGGCTGAAGGGACTGCCCTTCATGTTCCCCCCTGGGTCACATGGATCCTAGGCTCGCTACCATTGGACCTTGCCCCCTGTCCCCTACTTGTGGGGATGTTTTCTGTAATCACTCTCCAAGACTGTCTCCAGTTCGGTCATGCGCCTTCAAAGCCAGAAGTGCCTGCAAGCTCTGTGATTCAATTAGCCTTTTTACATTCCTTCTCATTGCTTTAATTCTAAAGATTAAATCAGCTTCAGAACCCTTTGTCTTCTCACTCTAAATTCCAAGAAACTCCATTCTCCCCTCTCCTACCTACTCCAGCTACAAAGGTTTTTGCCTGGGGCTACACATTTGGAAGCAACAATTGTAAGTAATGGAAAATTATCTGTACAATAAATAATTTCAAACTTAAAAGATCTTTGCCTGAAGACTGATTGGGAAGGAAAGTTAGCTGTCTGGATGAGGGAAACTTGGATGTTTTTTATTGAGCCAGCACAGTTACCTTATACCAGGAGGTAGCAATGGTATCTGCTGTGCAGTATAGTAGTGAGTACTTTTTTTTTTTTTTTGCTTTTTCAATTACTAATATTGCTGCACATGTGTGTCTGGCTACAAATGTGAATTCATATGCCTGTTTTTTTCTACATACTCATGAGATATTACAATGTCTTTGTCCATGACTGGTATATGAATCTAACCAAGTTGTTGCATGTTCATACTAATTGCTGTGCTGCATGAATGTAGTGGTAGGTGTTGGTGGTATTATTTGTATTGTGTTACTGTCAAGACAAGTTGGGTTTCTTATTCAGCAATTTGGTTGTGTGCTCATACCAGTATCTATCCCAATATTATTTATTTTATTTTTATTTATTTAGGGTTTTTATATACCGATTTTCTTGATACAGATCAAATCAACTCGGTTTACATAGAACGATAGTACATTAACAATAACTAGTCAAACCTCAAAGAGGAGACAGATAGGGAGCAGAAGGTAAAAAAGTTACATTATAACAAGGGTGAGTAACTTGGAATTGGAAATAAAGAGAAAGATCATCAAAGTAGAGAGATATAACAGAGGGAAAGAGGCTTGGAGCCAACCTCAAGAGAATAACTATTAGATGTGTGCATGGGAAAAACTTTTGGTTTGTTTCTCATTTCGTTACTGTTTTAGTTTTGTTTCATTCTGCATTTTAGTGTAAGCTAAAACCCAAAACTGAAACAAAAATTTGTTGCGTCTGTTCGTAGAAACAACATGAAACAAATGTTGCTGATGTTTTCCATGTCATTTAAAATGACTGCATATTCCTCCTCAGCATTACTATTCTTGCTTTTCCTCCATGCATCATGATTGGATGTCATTGATGACAGTCTTTTAATTTTCTGAAATGTTCTGATTTCTGCTAGCCTTCTGTTAGATTTATGCCATAAATACTTTGAGACTTTTACCTGAAAGCCCTATATTTAAGAATCGGGCAAATGTACCATAATGCTTTTTTTTGCACATGTTTTAGCTTGCATGGTATTCTTCTCTTCCAGAGTTTGAAAGAAATTAAATCATTGTGAATAAGATGCTTGGTTTCAAAATTGTGCAAGCAAAGGGGGTCATTTTCCAACGATATCGCACGTGATATCTAAATCGGGGCGGCCTCGGGGTGGACTCCGCGATGACCACTGATGGCGAAAAGGTAGGGCACGGTAGTGTTATTGGGTGTGAAAGCCGTGGAGGTGCAATCGCTGCCGGCTTTCGCAGGCCCGCTCCCCCCCCCCCATTACTGCCGGATTTTCTAAGGTCTATAACCTTAGAAAATCCAGGCCAAAGTGACCTGTTGACTTTTCTGCACAATTCTGCCAAACACTTAAACATGACCCTTAATCCTGCTGCAGAATCAGGCAAGATGAGTATACCTATGAAGAGAGAAAGTCCAGAACAGGAACTAGAGACGTTGTTGAAATTAAAAATTCAGGTGTGCTAGCAAAGTTGTCCGGGGATGAAAACTTGGGATGGTGCTAAGTATTGCAGTAGTAGACTGTTACTAGAACAGCACAACAGTGGATGGTGCACTTGAAAGTGAGGTGAGTTGCCAAAGCTGGAGAGTATCCAGGAATAGTACAACAAAGAGTATTTTAGCTAAGATTTTTGTTCATTGGTAGAGCTGTGCAGGAGCTCAAGGCTGAAAAAAACGATCGAGTTCTAGAGCAGAATATGTATTTTTAAAGCTATGCAGAAAAGCTTGTCAGTTTCTTTCAGTTCTATTTGAAAAGCATTACAAATGTATCTCAAAGCTCTTCATGCTGAGACAGAGAGAATGTATCATGCATTAATAGTGAAGTAATGAGGCTTGACAGTAAATCCCACATTACAGAATTTTAGAAGAATTTACCCTTAGTAAAATGATATTTAACATAATTATCCTTCCTTAACCTGCAACTCTTCATTCTGTTACAGTCATTTATGAATGAACTATGATTGGAATTTAAAAAAATATAGTGATCTGTCTAGACATAACATCTGATACTAGTAAGTAAACCAAATTCCATTTATTCCCAGCCTGTGTCTTTAAGAATGGGAATATAAAAAGTCCCTATTTGATGTTATTTGAATCACTGCCTCAGGTGTTAGATCATTTGGCAGGTATGTTGTTATTTTCTGGTCTAAGAACTGACGATTGATGACATCAGTGAACAGGAGTGTGATGGATGCCCTGCAAAGTAAGGGCAATGTCCTGCTGCAATTAGGGTTTTATATGTAAATTAAGTTACTTTGATCAGGTTCTAAGTTGGGATTACTTGCCAGAAACTTTATCAGCACTGTTAAAGAAGGCTGTTTTTAATTAGTTACAATAATAAAATGACAATGAAATGACATAATGTTAATGTATATTGCTGTTGTGAAACCTGGCTGTGGGCAGCCGCGATCGGGCCTCCCTTCCCTTACCCCTGCTCGTCTGCACTCCCCGCATTCTTCAGCACGCCTGATCAGGCCACGCTGGTGCCTTGCCGCAGCGTTTCTCCATGAGGGAAATGCCACTGAACTCTGCTGGGGGCTCCACCCCTTGGAATCTGACATCACCAGCGGATGCTTATTTAAAGCCACTTCAGGCTTCCCTGTGTTGCCTTGGCAACAGGTCAGCTTCTGTGAGTGCCAGTTGCCAATTCATGTATCCGTTATAGCTCCTGCTTGATCCTGCTTCAGTACCAGTTCCTGTGTTCCTGCTCCTGTGGTTCTCGCTCTGCTTCCAGCCCTTGTTTTCAGATTGTCTCCGTGGTACTGATCCAGCTGGGTATATACTGTTCTCCTGTCTCTGCTCATCCCGACTTCTGGTGTTTTTTTTGGTTTTGTGAATTTAATGTCGGACTGGATTAGGAAGTGATCTGACCATGGAATTTGATTATAGCTAGTATTGATGTGTTCAAAAAAGCAATGATTGATGTATGTAAGGTCGAGTGAGTGACCTGCTTTGTGTGTGGGTTTATCTGTATTTAAAGTGAAACCTAGTGCTTCCATCATATCGTTTAGTGTCTGGCATGTATTTGATAATGGAAATACGTCCATGTGAAGGTTAAAGTCTCCTATTATGATTGTTGGTTTTGATATGTTAAGGTTTATTGTTAAATATTCTATTAATGGGGATACATTTAGGTCAAGTAAGCTGGGTGGGCAGGCAGTAGATAACGCATATTTGAGTGTGCTCAGTTTCAAATAGTACATTTCATGGTTTATAGGGGGTGTTGTTGGGATCAATCTACTTTACATTTTTTTTTCAATAATTAGTGCAATGCCGCCTCCGTGTTATTTATCCTTGGGATTCAAAATATGTCATAGTTTCTGTGTGCTATTTGATTTTTAATGATAATGTCAGATTTTTTTAACCATGTTTCGGTGATAGCTATGAAATTTGGTTTAACATCGTAGAGTAGGTCTGTAATTATTGGGAATTTTTTTGTTATAGATTGAGCATTTACAAGAATGAAAGTTAAGGTTAATAATCTATTTAGGCTAGAACTCTGGGGTATATACCATCCGGTCCAGGTGATTTACTACTCTTCAGTTTGTCAATCAGGTCTACCACATCTTCTAGGTTCACCATGATTTGGTTCAGTCCATCTGAATCATTACCATGAAAACCTTCTCCAGTACGAGTACCTCCCAACATTCTCTTCAGTAACACCGAAGCAAAGAAATCATTTAATCTTTCCACGATGTCCTTATCTTCTCTAAGTTCCCCTTTAACCCCTGATCATCTAACGGTCCAACTGACTCCCTCACAGGCTTTCTGCTTTGGATATTTTAAAAAAGTTTTTACTGTGAGTTTTTGCCTCTACGGCCAACTTCTTTTCAAATTCTCTCTTAGCCTGCCTTATCAATGTCTTACATTTAACTAGCCAACGTTTATGCATTATCCTATTTTCTTCTGTTGGATCCTTCTTCCAATTTTTGAATGAAGATCTTTTGGCTAAAATGGCTTCTTTCACCTCCCTTTTAACCATGCTGGTAATCGTTTTGCCTTCTTTCCACCTTTCTTAATGTGTGGAATACATCTGGACTGTGCTTCTAGGATGGTGGTTTTTTTAACAATGACCATGTCTTGCACACTTTTTACTTTTGTAGCTGCTCCTTTCAGTTTTTTCTAACTATTTTTCTATTTTAACAAAGTTTCTCTTTGAAAGTTTAGCACGAGAGCCGTGGATTTGCTTACTGTCCCCTTCCAGTCATTAATTCAAATTTGATCATATTATGATCACTATTGCCAAGTGGCCCCACCACATTACCTCTCTCACCAAATCCTTGCTACTCCATAAAGCTATCATTTATTCCATCCAGGAACTTTATCTCTCTAGCATGTCCGATGATACATTTACCCAGTCAATATGGGGTAATTGAAGTCTCCCATTATTACTGCACTACCAATTTGGTTAGCTTCCCTATTTCTCTTAGCATTTCACTATCAGTCTCACCATCTTGACCAGGTGGACAGTAGTATACTCCTATCACTATAGTCTTCCCCGACACACAAGGATTTCTACCCATAAAGATTCAATTGTGCATTTAGTCTCATGCAGGATGTTTATCCTATTGGACTCTATGCCATCCCGGACATAAAGCGCCACACCGCCTCCCGGGTGCTCCTCTCTGTCATTGCGATATAATTTGTACCCCGGTATAGCACTGTCCCATTGGTTGTCCTCCTTCCACCATGTCTCTGAGATGCCAATTAAGTCTATGTCATCATTCATTGCTATATATTCTAATTCTCCCACCTTACTTCTTAGACTTCTGGCATTCACATACAAACATTTCAATGTTTGTTTTTGTTTGTATTTTCATTCTGCTTTCAATATTGCATCCTCCCAACTCTATTCTACCATTGCTCTCCATCTGTCCCAAGCAAGCTTGAATTCTGTTACAGTTACGGTTTCTACCACCTCTACCCCTTCATAAAAAGTTCTTAGAAGTTTTTTTCTGAATCTTCTTCCCTCCACAGGGGTAAGTGTTGATTTTATTTATTTATTTTATTTACGTAGTTTTGTATACCGACATTCATTTAGAAAAACATCACGTCGATTCCATTTAACAAACTTAGCAACAGAGCTTTACAACTGACAAAATTAAAGAACAAAGAGATTGATAAACACAGCTAGTAGAAAACTAGGTTGTTAAATATAACACTTGTATAACAATTTGAGAAATAACAAAGTTGGTAGAAAATTGCTGTTAGTGCTGATCCAGTAGGTCATGTCAAAATGATAGATAAGGATCTGTGCCTGACTGCTTGTTTAAATCTATGATATAACCCTTCATGCATGCAGCTTGCACCAATCCTATGTCTTCTTTTGCCAATATATTTCCTAAAGAAAGCATACTGGCATAAAATATATAATCACAGTTTATCTCATATTCAATTATTATCTAAAAAAAATCAACTATTTTTGAAAAACCTTTCCAAGTTGTACATCTACATGTCAAAAGCTTTCCACTTAGATTGACTTATTGAAATTGGATAAGAAATATAGAAGTTCTCAGAATGACAAAAGATAGCCAGATCGTGATTAGCAAGGATTAATAGTAAGAGTTTTCCAGGTCGCATCCTTCATTTATCATCTATTTTAACTCCTTGGGTGTTGGTGAGAAATCTCTATATTTTGGCCATGTCATATATATATATATATATTATATAAAAAAATTTGGGTCAGAGATCTAGAGGGCTATTTTGAAAAGCCATTTATCCAGGTAAAAGGGCTGTCTGAAAACTGCTCACCCTTAACTCAGCTAAAACTATGTATAGGGTTCCCCAAGCATGTAACTTTTTTTTTAACCATTTTAGGAGGCAGCATTCCCAGGGACACACATAGATTGCATTTTCAAATCTATGTGCATTATTTTCCATGCAAAAAGTATGGTACAAATGAAACCCTTACTTTGAATTCTCACTCTGACGTACTAATAAAGCAAATGTTGCTTACCTGTAACAGGTGTTCTCACAGGACAGCAGGATGTTAGTCCTCACATATAGGTGACATCACAGGATGGAGCCCAATCACGGAACACTTTTATCAAAGTTTCCAGAACTTTGACTGGCCTCTATTGGGCAGGCCCAGCATGGCAACCCTGCAGCCAGCAGGGGTCCCCCTTCAGTCTTGTTTAAAAGCTACAGTTAGTGCCGAAAAATAAAATAAGAAAACGTTACGAACCCAATACCGCGGGGTGGCGGGCGGGTTTTGTGAGGACTAACATCCTGCTGTCCTGTGAGAACACCTGTTACAGGTAAGCAACATTTGCTTTCTCACAGGACAAGCAGGATGGTAGTCCTCACATAAGGGGAGTACCGAGCTGAGGAGTCCGGAGAAATGCACCAAATGTACCCAGGTGTGCAAGGCACTAGGACTGGGATAAAAATTTGGTCGAGGGCATCCTGAACCCTAATGGGCAGGCAGAAGGGTGTTGGTACGTCACGTTGTAAATAGGCTACGAAGGACAGACTGGCCAAAGATGGAATCTTGTCTTCTGGCCTTGTCCAAGCAATAGTGGGCTACAAAGTGTGGAAAGAACTCCAGGTGGCAGCCCTGCAAATGTAAGGAAGTGGCACCGATCGTAGGTGTGCTACTGAAATCACCATGGCCCTCATAGAGTGTGCTTTAACATGGTCTTGAAATGGATTGCCCGCTTGCTGATAGCAAAAGGATATGCAGTCCGCCAACCAGGAGGAGAGAGTCTGCTTACCCACAGGCTGCCCTAAATTGTTAGGATGGAAGAGACAAACAGTTGAGTGTTTTCCCTGTGGGCAGCTGTACGATCTAGGTAGGATGCTAGAGGCCTGTTTACAGTCAAGGGTATATGCAGAGCTTGTTCTCCTGGATTGGAATGGGGCCTGGGAAAAAAGGTAGGTAGTATAATGGATTGATTGAGATGAAAGTCCAAAACTACCTGAGGCAAGAATTTAGGGTGAGTGCGGAGTACTGCCCAGTCCTGCAGAGGTTTAGTGTAAGGCGGATAGGTAACTAGAGCCTGTAATTCACTAATTCTGCGAGCCGAAGTGATTGCCAGAAGGAAAATCACTTTCCATGTGAGATAGTGAAGATCACAGGATTGAAGAGGCTCGAATGGTGGTTTTATGAGCTGACCCAAAACCAGATTGAGGTCCCAAGAAGGGACCGGAGGACGCAGTGGGACTTGAGGTGAAGCAAGCCCTTCAGAAAACATGTTACAAGTGGTTGTACTGATATGGGTACATCCCCGACACCTTTATGGAAGGTGGCTACCGCACTGACATGCATTCTGATGGAAGAAGTTTTTAGACCTGACTCTGATAAGTGCCAGAGATAGTCCAAAAACGTCGTGATTGGACAGGTAAAGGGGTTAAGGGACTGAAGAAGAGCACTATGACGTAAACCTGTTCCATTTGTAAGAGTAAGATTTTCTCGTGGAAGGCTTTCGTGCAGCAATCAGGACACGGGAAACTGGGTCAGAAAGGTTAAGTGGCTGAAGGATTAACCTTTCAACATCCATGCTGTCAGGGACAAGGCTTGAAGACTAGGGTCGCGGAGGCACCCGTCATTTTGAGTGATCAGAAGTGGGTCCTTTCCTAAGGGAATGTGCCTGCGAATGGAGAGATCCTGAAGTATTGGAAACCACACTTGGTGTGGCCAGTGAGGTGCTATGAGGATCATGGTTCCCTTGTCCTGACGTAACTTTACGAGAATCTTCGAGAGAAGAGGAAGTGGAGGGAATGAGAGTGTTTGCTGCGAACAGAGAGAGCAGAAGTGCTCTACCTTGTGGTTTTGAGGAGACGCAAAGAGGTCTATCTGAGGATATCCCCATTGTTGGAAGATGAGTTCGCTACTGAGGGGTTGAGACACCACTCGTGTGGTTGAAAGATGTGACTCAGCTTGTCTGCCAACTCATTGTCCACCCAGCAAGTAGGTGGCCCTGAGGTACATCGAATGGAGAGAGAACTTCCGCCCATATCTGTGCAGCTTCCTGACATAGAAAGAAGGAACCCGTGCCTCCCTGTTTGTTGATGTACCACATGGCCACCTGGTTGTCTGTTTGGATCAGGATAACGATTTGAGAAGTGATCCTGAAATGCCCTGAGAGCATATCTGATAGCTTGAAGCTCCAGGAAATTTATTTGGTGTTTGGCTTCCTCTGGAGACCAAGATCCTTGTGTCTGCAGATTGGCCGCATGGGCTCCCCAGCTGAGGTTGAAGCATCGGTGGTGAGAGTTAATTGAGGGTCTGGAGCCTGAAGGGCAAGCCTTGGAGGAGATTGATCTGATTTTTCCACCAGGCAAGAGACTGACGGAGTGAGTCGGTTAAGTGGACAATGGTTGACAGGGGCTGAATGCTTTGAGTCCATTGAGACCTTAGAGTCCACTGCATGACTCTCATGGACAAACGGGTCATTGGTGTGACCTGAGCTGAGGACGCCATGTGTCCCAGGAGGATGAGAAAGTGGTGTGCAGTCATGGAGTGCTGAGACTGCAGCTGGTGTGCAAGAGACATGAGGGTGAGAGCTTACTGTAGAGGCAGAAAAGCCTTTGCCTGCAAGGTATCCAAGTCTGCTCCAATGAACGACAAGGTTTGAGATGGGACTAAGTAGGATTTGTCGTAGTTGACGAGAAATCCTAATGAAATTAGAGTGTGTAAGGTTAGATTGAGGGACGACAGAGCAGCTTGCTGAGTGGGAGCCATGATTAACCAATCGTCTAGATAGGGGTAGACGTGAACACCTTGAGTCCTGAGAAAGGCTGCAACTACTACGAGGCATTTTGTGAAGACTCGTGGCACAGACACTAGGCCGAATGGAAGCACTCGGTAATGATAGTGCTTGGAGCCTACTAGAAACCTCAGGTATTTGTGATGAGATGGCGTTATCATAATATGAATGTATGCATCCTGGAGGTCCAGAGAGCAGAGCCAGTCTCCTCTTTGTAGAAGAGGAAGAAGCGAGCCTAAGGTTACCATCTTGAATTTCTCTCACTGGAAGTACTTGTTGAGGGCCCGTAGGTCCAGAATAGGACCTCCCGATTTTTAGGGATTAGAAAGTACCGGGAATAGAATCCTAGGCCGTGCTGAGAGTAGGGTACGGGTTCTATTGCCTTGGACTGGAGAAGGAGGGAGACCACCTGATCCAGAAGGATGGAGTGATCGGATGTTCTCCACGTCGGTAGAGGTGGGGAGTCCGGTGGCACAGAGAGAAGTTCAGATGGTAACCCTGAGCAATTATCGCCAGTACCCATTGGTCTGAGGTGATTGAGTGCTATATGTGTTGAAGTGGCACAGTCGACCTCCCACTGATATGTGAGGCAATGGAAGCTGGCTGCTGCTCTTTAGGTAGAAGTCAAAATCCTGAAGCAGGACCTGGTTGAGGAACTGCTTGTGGTTTTTGTTTCCGTGTCTGACGAGACTGGGCTTTTTGAAAAGGTCTCAAGAACGGGATCTGGTTGGTGGCGGGTAGGACTTCTTCGGGCGGAATAATGACTTCTTAGAGTTTTCGGAAGGGCTGTTTTGAAGACTAGTCAGAAGTCATCAGAGAGAGCTGACTTAGAGTCTCATGATGGTCCTTATTTTCCACCACCGTCCGTTGAATCTGTTCGCCAAACAGATTATCTCCTACACAAGGTAGGTCGGACAACCTGTCTTGTACCTCAGGGCGAAGGTAGGAAGACTTGAGCCAGGCCCATCTCCTTGCCAAAATAGTAGCTGCAGATACCCTAGTAGCAGTGTGAAAGATATCGCAAGATGATCTGATCTCATGCTTGCCTGCCTCAAAACCCTTGTTTACTAGGGTTTGGAGCTGATCTTGAAATTGCTGAGGCAGGGAGTCTGTCAAATCTTGTTTTTGCTTAAAAATGACTCTATTTATTGGGTCATATAGAGCTGATAAGCGGCAATTCGGGAGATAAGCATTGATCCTTGGAAGACACGGTGACCAATGGCATCTAGAAACTTCTGTTCCTTGTCAGGGGGAAAAGAAGTGTGAGGCTTTGATCTCTTTGCTCTTTTCTGTGAAGATTCTACCACTACAGATTGGTGATACAATTGAGGTTTCTGAAAACCCGGAGCTGACTGCACTAAATAGGTAGTGTCAGCTTTTCTGTGGACTGGAGCAATGGAGCCAGGATGCTCCCAGTTCTTCTTCAGAAGATCCAGAAGAACCTGGTGGATAGGGATGGAGGTTATTTCCTTGGGAGCATCCAGGAATTGTAGCAACTCCATCATGATGTCTATCATCCTGTTCAGTCTGCAATTGGAAGGGAACCAATTCAGACATTTCCTTCACAAAATTTTATAAAGGAAAGGTCCTCTGGAGGAGAACACTTTCTACTTCAGTGGGTGAAGGTGGTGAAGGCAACATCCAATTGGTGTCTGGGGAGGAATCATCAGTCCAGGTATCATAGGGATCAGCACCTACCCCTCTAGGAACTAGAGGAGGATAGGGTGGTGGGATACCAGAGGGTCCTGGTCTAGGCTCTGAAGGAATCGAAGGAATAATTGGAGGCACCGATGAAGGCATCGAGGGCATCGATGGATGGCTCGGTGGCGGCGCCAATGGACATATCGGCACCGATGGTTGGACCGGTGGCGATGGACGTATCGGCATCGATGGCTGAGGTAGAAGTCCTGATGGAAGGATACGGAATGGTTGTTTCTCCTCCCGATGACAGAGTACGCGGAGAGGGCAACCAGAGCCATCAGCGACCCAGGGTCCATAGGTGGAAAAGCGGCAATGAGCACTTCCATCCTGGAGAGCAGCGGTTGCCAACGCTGCCGGAATCGGTCGGTGGTCGGTTCCACAATCGGTACCGGTTGTCGGTGCTGGAGGAACCTGGAGTTGTTGAATCGCCTAGTTGAAGGCCTCCTGAACCATCTGGTCCAGTTCTTCTCGGAGACCTGGAGCAAGCAGCCCCGGCTCCGGAACAGAAGAAGGAGGCAGAGCAATAGTCGGAGGGACCACCATTAAAGGCGGAGTCACGGCTCCCGGATACCCTGTCGGGTGAGGGTTGCCTCGGTGACCCGGTCGCCGAAAAGGTCGGTGCCTTTTCTGGACGGGGTTTCTTTGACAGCGGCTTGGACGATGGTGAGGTCGATGATTTCGCTCCCTCGATGGTCTGAGACTTTCGATGTCTGATGGCGATGTTTTCTCTGCGATCCCCTCAGTCCTGAGGGGGAGTAGAGGGTGTTGAAGACCGAGATGTCGTCGATGCTGGACGGTCACCGGCCGGTGGCCGATGCTGGCATGAAGTTGACAGAGCCAGTTCTGACGACGTCGATGCAATGGACAGAGTCGGGGTTTTGAGCATGGAAGAGAAGTTCCATCTTCTCCATTCTGGCCTTGCTACCTTTTGCTGTTCATTAGGGCACATTTGGTGCAGGTCAGGACCTCATGCTCTCGTCCAAGACACATTACACAGACTTTATGGGGGTCTGTGATGGACATGGTGCGATTACAATCTGGGCACCGATGGAACCCCAACGCCATAGCCATGGAAAAAATTGTGCCGCGGCTACGGTAGACGGCCCAGTGGGTAGCGAGGGCCAAAACTAGACAGTAATCGACGGAGAACGAGTAAAAAGTTACCGGAGTACCCACGGCTTGAAAAAGTTAAAGGAGGGACCCCTGTGGGGAAAATGAACTTTTAGTAATCTGTGAGGAAAATTCCTGTCAGGAATCTCTGCAGAGCTCCTTAACCGCGAGGGCTACTGCTGCGCGGAAAAAAGAAGACTGAAGGGGGACCCCTGCTGGCCTGCAGGGTTAGTGCCATGCTGGGCATGCCCAGTAGAGGCCAGTCAAAGTTCTGGAAACTTTGACAAAAGTGTTCCGTGATTGGCTCCATCCTGTGATGTCACCCATATGTGGGACTACCATCCTGCTTGTCTGTGAGAAAGGCAAGATTCCTTTCAGATTTCCACATATCTTGCAGTCATCACCAAGGGTCTTGTCTGCCCTGTGAGTTAGTTATTATAGCAAACAAGCAGAGGACTGCAATAGAAGTAATTCCCTGAGCTGAGTTCTGAATAAAACGACAGTGGATAGGACTATTTGTTTAAAAAAAAGCACCCTGGATTTGCTGAGATGCAAGCAAGCTGCAAGACTGGGAAACTACTCATATCCCCCCCCCCAGATTTGAAATTTTCAGCTCTGCAGGAAGTCAATTTCACGTAGACAGCAAGGACTGCATTTGCAAACCTTGCACACACTGCAGAATCTTGCACACACTGCAGAACCAAGGAACTGAGCACATTATATGTTTGCAAGTTTAAATAATCCAATGCTGCAGAGTTTTCTACATTATATTTTATGGACATAATTTTGTTAATCCAATCAGATAAAGTAATCTTCACATACCTAAAAACTCATCTGACACAATTTCTTTATAACTTTTATTGTTGCTGAGTGCCCAGATCATTGTATTCTCAGAAGCAGCATGCACAAATGAGATATATTGGATTTGTTTTCCTGTTCAAAATAAGGTCATAGCCAGAATTTAATATTTTAAGTGCCCCAGGTTAACATGAGTGGGATCCCCTGCCCCATCCCTTACACTATCCCATGTGGGTGCTCATGGCAGTGGTTACATAATCCTTTTAATTTCAGCCAACACTCTTTTCCTGTCTCTTCACTGTCTCTCTGTCCTGACTCTGCTGTTTCTCACTCTCCCTCTGTAGTTAAGGCAATTACTTTACACCATTGTTAATTTTGCAAGCTACTGAAGTTCCATCATGTAAATAGGTTTCCATCCAGCCCAGGCATTCCTGAACTTTGAAGGGGCTGAGAGGAGGGCAGGGATAAATAATTACCTGTCAAAAGTAAACAAAGACTCAAACTTTTATAGGTCTAGCCCAAGGGCAGTTGTGTTAGAGATGTGCAGAGGGACGCCATACGTTGCATTCGGGATTCGGAATTAGTCGGGGGCAGATATGTTACATTAGGCCGCTATGGCACCCTGATTCGTTAATACGTCCATTTCAATTTGTTCCCCCGCTAAAATTAAATTAACTACAACCTCCCACCCTCCTGACCCCCCCAAGACTTACCTAAACTCCCTGGTGGTCCAGCGGGAGCCATCCCCTGCACTCACACCTTCGGTGCCGGTTTCAAAATGGCGCCGATAGCCTTTGACCTACTATGTCACAGGGGCTACCAGTGCCATTGGTCAGCCCCTGTCAAATGGCCATCGGCGCCATCTTGTGCTCCTACTATATGACAGGGACTGACCAATGGCACTGGTAGCCCCTGTGACATAGTATGGGCAAAGGCTATCGGCGCCATTTTGATTACTGGCAGCCAATGGTCCGAGTGCAGGAGGTCGCTCCCAGACCCCCGCTGGACCACCAGGGACTTTTGGCAAGTCTTGGGGGACTCTCCTGACTCCCTCAAGACTTGCTAAAAGTCCAGCGGGGGTCCAGGAGCGACCTCCTGCACTCCGGCCGTCGGATGCCAGTACTCAAAATGGCACCAATCGCCCCTGTGACATAGTGAGGCAAAGGCAATCGGCGCCATTTTGAGTACTGGCATCGACGGCCGGAGTGCAGGAGGTCACTCTCGGACCCCCGCTGGACTTTTGGCAAGTCTTGTGGGGGTCAGGAGGGTCCCCCAAGACTTGCCAAAAGTCCCTGGTGGTCCCAGCGGGGGTCCGGGAGTATGACCTCCTGCACTTGGACCGTTGGCTGATGGCGAAACCGAATGATGGTTATACAAAACATGTTAAATAAATAAATAAATAAAAATGCTTGAAATGTGCAGCCATAATTCCATCTTGAAGAACTCTGCTAAAAGTGAGGAGGTCACTGTTTGAGGATATGTTTTCCTCCCTCCTCCCCTGTAATTACCTCCCTGGAAAGCTTGAACTTTTATTTATTTATTTATTTTAAATCTTTTCTATACCGTCGTTTGGAGGATACCGTCACAACGGTTTACATCAAGGCACATAAAATTAATGACACTGTGATTTGCACATTTACAAGAGTGCCATAAGGTTCGGTAACATAGTAGTGATCAATAGTGTTAAATGTAATTAATCATGTCAGCATGGCTTTACCCAGGGCAAGTCTTGCCTCACAAATCTGCTTCACGTTTTTGAAGGAGTAATAAACATGTGGATAAAGGTGAACCGGTGATATAGTATACTTGGATTTTCAGAAGGCGTTTGACAAAGTTCCTCATGAGAGGCTTCTAGGAAAAGTAAAAAGTCATGGGATAGGTGGCGATGTCCTTTCGTGGATTGCAAACTGGCTAAAAGACAGGAAACAGAGAGTAGGATTTAAATGGGCAATTTTCTCAGTGGAAGGGAGTGGGACAGTGGAGTGCCTCAGGGATCTGTATTGGGACCCTTACTTTTCAATATATTTATAAATGATCTGGAAAGAAATACGACGAGTGAGATAATCAAATTTGCAGATGACACAAAATTGTTCAGAGTAGTTAAATCACAAGCAGATTGTGATAAATTGCAGGAAGACCTTGTGAGACTGGAAATTGGGCATCCAAATGGCAGATGAAATTTAATGTGGATAAGTGCAAGGTGATGCATATAGGGAAAAATAACCCATGCTATAATTACACAATGTTGGGTTCCATATTAGGTGCTACAACCCAAGAAAGAGATCTAGGTGTCATAGTGGATAACACACTGAAATCGTCGGTTGCAGTGTGCTGCGGCAGTCCAAAAAGCAAACAGAATGTTGGGAATTATTAGAAAAGGAATGGTGAATAAAATGGAAATGTCATAATGCCTCTGTATCACTCCATGGTGAGACCGCACCTTGAATACTGTGTACAATTCTGGTCGCCGCATCTCAAAAAAGATATAATTGCGATGGAGAAGGTACAGAGAAGGGCTACCAAAATGATAAGGGGAATGGAACAACTCCCCTATGAGGAAAGACTAAAGAGGTTAGGACTTTTCAGCTTGGAGAAGAGACGACTGAGGGGGGATATGATAGAGGTGTTTAAAATCATGAGAGGTTTAGAACGGGTAGGTGTGAATCAGTTATTTACTCTTTCGGATAGTAGAAAGACTAGGGAGCACTCCATGAAGTTAGCATGGGGCTCATTTAAAACTAATCTGAGAAAGTTCTTTTTTACTCAACGCACAATTAAACTCTGGAATTTGTTGCCAGAGAATGTGGTTAGTGCGGTTAGTATAGCTGTGTTTACAAAAGGATTGGATAAGTTCTTGGAGGAGAAGTCCATTACCTGCTATTAATTAAGTTGACTTAGAAAATAGCCACTGCCATTAGCAATGGTTACATGGAATAGACTTAGTTTTTGGGTACTTGCCAGGTTCTTATGGCCTGGATTGGCCACTGTTGGAAACAGGATGCTGGGCTTGATGGACCCTTGGTCTGACCCAGTATGGCATTTTCTTATGTTCTTATGTCCATGTCTTTATCTCGGTTTTTATTACAGAATTAACTTTAAAATTGTGACTTGTCCTTTAAAGACTACACACTTAGGGGCAGATTTTTAAAAATACGCGAGCACGTACTTTTGTTCGCGCAGCAGGCGCGAACAAAAGTACGCTGGATTTTATAAGATACGCGCGTAGCCGCGCGTATCTTATAAAATCTGGGGTCGGCGTGCGCAAGGGTGTGCACATTTGTGCAACCTGTGCACGTCGAGCCCAAGTCCCCTCCCCCCACCTTCCCCTCCCTTCCCCTACCTACCCACCCCCCCCGGCCCTATCTAACCCCCCCCCCCTTAACTTTGCGCGCGTTGCCGGCAGCCCCGCTCCGTCCTCCGGTCCCGGGGGCTGGTCCGGAGACCTCGACCACGCCTCCGGGCCGGCACCACGCCCCTGGGCCCGCCCCCGAAATGCCGGGGCCCGCCCCCGAAACGCCGCGTCGTTTCGGGAACGCCCCCGGACACGCCCCCTCCCTCCCCTTTTCGAAAGCCCCGGGACTTACGCGTGTCCTGGGACTTTAGGCGCGAGGGCCCTGCGCGCGTAAATCCAGAAGGATTTACGCGCGCGGCCCTTTTAAAATCCTCCCCTTAGTGAATACAGCAGTGTGTGTGGATGTTTTTATTGATCGTGCTTTGCCTGTCCCTGGTTTCTATTCTCCCTTCTCTTTCTGAAAAGCTTGTTTAAAGAGCCAGGTTTTTAAACCTTTTCTAAAGGTTTTGCTGTCTCTTTGTAGTCTGAAATCTAGGGGCATGGAGTTCCATAGTATGAGAAGTGAGAGAGGGTTACACAAATGTCTGTGGATACTTTGTCCCCGCAGCAGTTTTCAAAATGAAAGTAAACACATACTTTCCTTTTGAAAATATGTACAAAGTCCCCCCAGACTTTGCACCTGGGCGAGCTGTTTTGAAAATTACCCCAACAAAGATAAAGAAAGGGCAGAATCTAAAATAATACATATATTTCTGGCCAAGAGAAACGTGGCAAATGAAAAGCCAGCAATCAATTGCTGACCAAGCAAAAGCAAAGGATAATGAATGGGAGACAGTACAGGCTGATTATTTTCCAAGTATTCAATTTAAGATGAAGAGCTGTCATCCATTCAGAAAACACATTGAGCTGCTTGAAAGAAAAGTGACTGTCTATAACAGTATTGGTCTGAATATCTTATAGTAATTAAGTCCAATTGACAAGATAAGTGACTTCAAAGATCAGGTGTAAAATGAGAGAAGAGAGTCCAGATCTGAAACCCAACCATTAGAGATTATCCTTTACGCACTGTACAGACTCTACACTCTGTACAGAGTATGAAGATTAGACAAACAGTGATAGATGAAAACAGCATGTGTGAATAATTTAAAAACTATTCTATTAGCCAGAAAACAACAATGCGCCTCATGTGTATAGTAATTTATCACTGTTGTAGCCCCTTCAAGTGTCATTTAGGCTTCATTTAATACACAGGCTTAAAATCAACCCAAGTTTAAAAGAAATATAGGCAGTGAGGGACTGTTGCATTTAATAATAATCATATTTGAGAGCTGACTTAGAAATCTGGTCTAAATCCATGAACTAAGCTTTTAAATTGGAAGGATAACATTGAAATTATTTTCTGTCTCTGTACTTATTTATCCATTAGACAGAATTTATTCTTTCACAACACAAGCACCTTTCTCATCTGGGAGCATAAGAAATATAATTCAGTTCTACAATCTCTATCTTAATCTTCTGAACTCTATTAACATTGTGATTCCCAGCAGATATATCATCTGACATAAAGGCAGCTACATACATGATTTCCAAAGAAAATACATCAGCATAACCATTTCTCTTTTTTCTCTGCAAGCAGCCAAGCTAACCATTCTTTTAGATATAATTCAATCACAAGTTAAAGCAGAGAAAGTCAGTTTTCTTTGCATTATTTTGAAATCTGTGTGTTAAGAAAAGTGTTTGAGGTTTTAAAAGGTCTACTACTTTACACATTTTAGACCTAAATAAATTTGGGTACTTATATGCTGGTTGTCAGAAACTTCTGCTACTACTATCCTAATAAACCAAGATATGACTACAGTACAAGTTACTTAAGAGCTTCAAGGCAAGGGTCAGCTAGGTGGCTAAATGCCAATGGCACTATTATGTGCTGCCATGTGAAGGGCCATGGTTCGATTCCCAGTCATGGTTGGGAATGCTGCAGAGGCAACATTCACAGTTGCTGGGAGGAGGGAATCCCAACCATTATGCAAAGGTAATGCCTATTGGCTCAACTAAGGCCTCTAAAATGTGTGTGTTCCCCATCTGAGGGCTGTTGCTGCAATGACTGGGCTACGTGACTTGACAGAAAGATCTACAACTTCAGAGAGTTATGAGGGAAGGCTTCATAGTGCCATTGCCTAATATGGGTCAGTTCCAATTAAGCTGGAAGCCCAAAGGAACAGGAGATAGCAGGACCCCAAAAAAAGGTGACTTCAATTAAAGAAGAGCCTAAAAAAATCAAGAACACTTAAACAATGTTTAAACAACTCTTAGAATAAGGCCAACAGAAAATGGAGTCAAACAGTGTTTTACAGATGGAAATGGACTTTTAGAAAATTGCCTCCCTGTGGGTAGGTAAAGTGGCATGCGTAGTGGCTCTATGCACGTAATTTTACCCGCAGTGTGAAGAGGCGTTCCCGGGAGCAAGATCGGGGAGGGATTTGGACTTGTGCGCCCACTTTTACATTTTCTAAATTAGGCGTTTTAGTTTTCTAGAAAAAAAAAACCTACCCCACACAACTTGTGTGTAGTTGTATGTGGGTAATTTTTCTGGGGTAATTTTCAAAGTGAAAATAGGTGTGTACTAGGTGACACCCGTCGAATTGAGCTAAGCCTCATGCAGGGTGTCACGGACATTAAAATCGCTAATGCTTACACTGACTCCAGCAGAGTTAAGCTGTCTAAGCCTCATTGTATATCCTTCCTGACGCAGCATAGTGAAACACTGTCCATGTCGGGTGACCGTCAGTGTTTGCTTTTTGGATTTTTTTTTCCTGACATATTTTCCTGACATATTTTACTCTAATAAATATTGCACCACTTATTACATCTTAGCACCTGGGGGAACAGGACTGCATAAGTAGTTCATAATTTTTAATGAACGTTGCCATTACATTTGCCAAAATAACACCATGTACTGCATCTTATAAATGGGAAAGGTATTTATCACATGATAAGGCATATATGGTGTAGAAAATGCCTTTACCATACCTTAGTACATTTACTCCTAAATGCCTTTGGTTTTGACTGAGATGGTAAAGCTCATATGGAAAGGCTATAAACATACTGATTAAGTATTTAGTGGACTGTTGGCACAGAAGATATTAGAAACAAAAATAAGTTATTAAAATTCAATACATTTTACATAGTACTTGATACATACTCCTGGTTTTCTCTGTAGTAGTAAATGTATGTGTTTATGTAAACATTTAGGATGAGAGTTAAAAAAAAAAAAAAAAAAGCAAAAACACAGGACTCGAACATTTGTACCTACTGGTTGTTCCTTATCTAAACAGTGCCCCCTGTGTCAGAGACCTTTTCTTGCTGTCATGGCTGAAGTTGGTGGGGTGATGGATGTTTCTGAATAACAAGGTCTCTAGATGGAACCTCACATGGTTCACTGTTTGATGCCCACCCAGAACCCACCCAGTTAAGTCTCCCAGGGGAAAGAGGGGAAATAGAGACAAAGTTTGAATAGATCTCCTGCGAACTTTTTTTTTTAATTTTATTTATGCATTTTCAAAATATACAAGATATAAATCTTGAAAAAAATATGAAATTGAGAGAAAGAAAAAACCCAGAAAAATAGCCACCATAAAATATAAACACAAATTTATCACACTCAGGCCTGGATTCACTAATGCTGCAAGGCTTAGTGAATCATGGCGGTAACAGGGGGCGGGTGAAGCGGGGGGTGGTTCTGCGCTAGCTGGCAGTGATTGCACCTCCGTGGTACGATTGTTGCCGGCGTCGCACTGAAAAACTACACCATAAAAGGTGTAGTTATTCAGCGCGAAATAGGCAGCAATACGGAAGCTTACCATTTCGCTGTCTGCACTGTGTTCGCAGAGTCGGCCCCAGTGCCACCCCCTCTTCTTCCAGGACCGACTCCGCCCCAATGTTACTTTCGCACACGTGCGCTAAGGGGAAGAATCTGCAGAACTGAAGCTCCCACCATATTCTTCCAACGGGAGAACTTCATCTTCACAACCAGGAATTCTGATCTGATGGAGGTAATAAGTGTTGACCTGCAGTGAAAGGACTTTGCACAGGCTTGGATGCAGCAGCTGGAAAAGGAGGAAAAGGATACTGTATGGAGCTGGCGAGAAACCTTCCTTTATAGAAAGGATCAATTCTACATACCTGAGGGCACTTCATGTTTGGAGATCCTTTGAAGTTGCCATGACTCCCAAATGACAGGTCATTCCAGCTGCCACAAAACTAAGGCACAAGTTGCCAGTTAACTTTGGTGGCCAGGATAGAACAGAGGTGTAACAGAGTATGTCACCTCTTGAGAAGTGTGTGCCCAGAGCAAGATATGTCATTGCCCTTATGGATTTCTGTTGTCATTACCAGTACCCTTGATACTGTGGGAATGGGTATCAATGGACCTCATTACCAATTTACCACTTTTACAAAGAAAGACTACGATTCAGGTGGTGGTGGATTCATTTATTAAGATGCCCCCTTTAATAGCCACTATGAGTCTTCTCTCTTCCCATGAAACAGCAGATCTGCTAGATCAAGAAGTAGTGCATCTGCATAGTCTGCCATCTCTTATCGTTTCTGATTGGGGCTTCCAGTTTGTTGCATGTTTCTGGAGAGAGAAAACTAAATTTCTGGATGTCTAACTCCATTTATCATCAGCTTATCACCCACAATCCAATTAGCAGACAGAATAGCCAAATCAGACCCTAGAGCAATATCTCCGCGGCTTCTGTAATTTTCTCAGAACGAGGCACAGTTACTCCCTATAGCAGAATCTGCATATTACAACTCTGAAAATTCAGCATCTAAAGCCTCCATATTCTTTGCAAGTTATTCTATCCCTACTTGCTTCTACTTGAGGGTTGCCCAGCAGCCCAGGGTCCCTGCAGCAAAAAAATGAATTCTTGATACTCTTTCACCATGACTGGCACTGGAGGAGAGAGTTGTTTTCCTGGAAAGGGATTAGGTTTATAGAGCTTCAGAAGGATCACATACAACACTGGATGAATGCACAAGTTGGCTGGAAGCTGAAGCCTGAATGCCACTGAATTTATTTGCTCTTAAATCAGGAATGGCCCCATACACTTCTGCTCAAACTTACTTGAGAGTCTTTTACTCCTTATGTACTTTGTGAAGAATCAAATCTTGTCCCCTACTGTGAATTGTGGGGCTTCCTGGTGTCGCCTATCCAAAAATTCCTTATGTGACTCTTTAGCCCATTCTAATTCATGCTAGAAATGCACATGTACCTCCGTTAAGCTATTTATCCATTGTGCCACTGCAAGGACCTTGGACTGCCAGGCCTCTCCTGAGTGGAGGCAAGGTACATGATGTTCAAGAAGCAAACAGATGCTCCAGAATCAATCGTTACTAGATCAGGGACTCTTATTATTTTCCCAGGAGAGTTTGGCTGGAATCGTAACATGAGAGAGATGTGTTGCCAGGGCAGTATTTACACTTGGTGGGATAGTGACCTCACAACCCATTCCTCCTATAGGGGCCAGGAGTCTATTTTCCTTTTGGAATTGACCCTGATTCTGAAGTCTACTGCGGTAGGAATTTTGAATTTTCCCTGAGAGCCCGCAATAGAGGTATAAACCCTCATGATGGTGCCTCTCCTTCGCTTCGTCAGAGAGGTGGCATTTCATACCAGAATGGGCTCCTCAGAGGTTAGCAGTTGGTTGGCTACCTGTCATTCATGTTTTGTAACTCTCTTTCTCTTGGCTTCAGTCTCCCAAATGTCTGTTGATCCTTGTATATGAAGTGAGCAAATCTAGATTGAATGGGAGTTCTAGTTGGGCCAATTCATCCTTGATGTGGGCTGCTAAATCCCACCAGAAGTAAACACGCAGGACCAGTTCATTCCAGTCCAGATCATTCACTAACTGGTTAAACTCCATAGCATACTTGTTTTTGTTATACTGGCACTGATGGAGTTCCAAGATCTTACTTTTTGCCAACTGAATGTGATCTGGATCACTGAAAACCTGGGAGAGGGCAATCATGAGTCTATTTGGTTCAGGATTGGGTCATCTTGCTCCAGAAATGGTGTTACCTATGCAAGGGTCTTTTTGTGAGCAGGCTAATTATAAACCCTACCTTAAGGAAGTCCAATGGGTTCAAGTGCAGGTATAAGCAGAACCATAACTTAGCACTTGCACTGATGCAAGAAACCTTGCATCTTGCCCCTATTACCACCAAACTTTTCCAGAAATGTCAATCAAGGTTCTGAAGGTGGTGGGTGTGGTAGAGGAAGCTTACCTTGACTGGAGAGAGGCCCCTAGAGAGATTCCACCTTCAGCTGAAAGGAAACAAGCTGAGCCTGCAACCCATGCACCCCTCCATAAGGTCTTTCCAGTGTGCAGGATGCTACTCCATTTAGCCAAATCTCTATTATAGGCTGGTCCAAACTGTCAAGGCTCTCTGCATTGGGGATAAAGAGTAGGTATGGTGTCTAGGCAGGGATGCATCTTGAAGAGGCCAGGTACTCCAGAACTGCAGTCTTCTGCCTGAAGCAGCCACCACTCCCTGCAAGTTGAGCCCTTGAGTGTAGACAGCTGCCAGGACTTCCCAAATGGAAGCAGGAACCAGGAAGGACCAAAGACCAAGACCAGAACAGGAGGCAGGAGCATAGCTGAGGACTAGAGCAGGATGCAAGAGTGTAGCCAAGGACACAGGACTGAAGCAGGAACTAGGAATCACAGGAACACTGCCGGACAACAGTATGTCACAGAGCGAACTGTAACACCAGCAAAGGTGTGTCAGGCTAGAGCTCCTTATATACAGCCCTCTAATTGGTTCACAATAGGGAGCTTCTGGAGATGGGCCTCCCTCACTTTGCTTCGCTTAGTATTTTCTGAAGGGTTATTGGTGATTTAGAGTACCTGTGGCTCCACTGCAGGATCCCCTGCCCTTAAACAGAAGGGGCTGCAGGTCTGTTTCCCCACTAATCCTGACAATATTTATTTATTTATTTATTTATTTATTTATTTAGAGTTTTTCTATACCGGCATTCATGATCACATCATGCTGGTTTACAGATAACAGGGGGTTGTAAAACGAAAACCGGAACATTAACAAGTGCAAAGAGGTCATAAAGTTACATTACAACAAGGTTGATATAACTGAGGAAAGGATTAGAGCATGATAACTGAGCAGTTAAGGATTAAATATTAATCCTATATGTATATTAATCCAATATTAATATTATATTATAATATTAATATTGATATTATATTAATTTATATTATAATATAATATATATATATATATATAATTGTAATATATATTATATATATATTATATATATTATTATATATATAATATATTATATATATATTATATAATTAATATATATAATTATATTAATTATATTATATTAATATTATAATATTAATATATTAATATTATAATATCATAAATATTAATCCAATAGCAAATGATACTTCTTTTATTATCATTAAAAGATATCTTAAGGATCTATTAATATATTAAAGGTTGTAAAGGAAAATTTGGAAGAACATCTATATTTTAACCTTTAACCATTAAATTTATAAACATCTTCACTTGAATGTTTTTGAGATTGCTAGTATATGTATTTTGGATGCATTAAAAATAATACTTCAGCAGTTGAGGTCACAAAAATTATTCTCCTTAACTTGAAGGCTCCATGGGACAATTACTTCAAATGACTAGTTCCCAGTACTCATGTAATAAACTTGAAAAGTTTGATTGAGCACAATTATCTTCTAGCTGACAACTGCAAGGCTCATTGATTTTTTGATGTTTTAAAGGTCTTCTTTGATAAGATCAATGGCACTAAAAATACAGAAGTCTTTCATTATGAGTACAGCCAATTATGCATTGTAATCTGATTAGTTTGCACATTACTGAGGATCTTTCTGGTTAATTAGGGTTTTAAACCACATTGTAATTATATTTTGTCGAAAAGCTGAACAAACCATAAAAAGTCATCAATCTAGTGTGTTCTACAGCTTTTATTCATAGCTAAAACATGTTAAGGATTAATACAATTACTTGGCTCAGTATTTACTCATGTTTTGCATATTATATTATCTTGGGTTACACCCAGATTAATCACTGATTAAAAATATATAATGGAAACATGGCATAGATATTAGGAGTTTTGCATAACTAACTTAAAGACCAATAAAATTAGCCATTAAATGTAGTCATGTGGATTTCAAACATCTTGGTAACACAGATGTGGTTCCTAGCACATCAAATACAGATTTTCTTAGCGAACAGTCATTTTCTCTGTGTAGCTATTCATTCACACACTAGCCAATCATTTATTTTTAGAAAAATAACCATCTGGGATTCAGCATGAGTACATTTTTGTAATATACAGCCCAGTACATACTATAGACAAAGAAATATTTTTAAAAAGTGGAATTTAGTCAAAACACCCTATATCTCTTTTATAAAATGGAATAATGCATTTTATATTAACTGACTGGAGCAAATCTTGGCTTAATACCTCCTTTACTGCAGTATTTCTAAAACTGGTCTTTGAGTACCCCTTACACAGAATGATTTTCAGGATATCTACAATGAATATGCATGTAATATATTTGCATTCAGTGGAGGTAGTGAATGTAAGTCTCTCTCATGCATATTCATTGTAGATATCATAAAAATAAGATGGCTAGGAGAGATACTCCAGGACTGGCTTAAGATACACTGCTTTACAGTTCAGTAGTACTCTCCTCATCCTGATCCAGGGGTGATCCAGGAAATTACAGACCGGCAAGCTTGATGTTGGTACTGGACAAAATGGTAGAAGCTATTCTGAAGAACAAAATTACTGGCCATCTGGATAGACATAGATTAATGGAATAGAAACAATATAGGATTTAGTAAAAGGAAGTCTTGTCTTACAAATCTGTAGCATTCTTCTGAAGGGATTAATAAATGTGTGGACAAGAGTGAGTTAGTTGATAGAGTATCTATATTTTCAAAAGGCATTTGACCAAGTGCCTCATGAAAGGCTCATCAGGAAATGAAAGAGTCATGGGATAGGAGACAACATATATCCATAAAAGTAAAGGAAGGATACGCCAAACTCATGATCCTCAGAAAACTCAAACCACTTCTAACAACCGCTAACTTTTGATCAGTACTGCAAGCGCTAATATTTGCAAGCACTGATTACTAGGGATGTGAATCGTTTTTTGACGATTTAAAATATCGTCCGATATATTTTAAATCGTCAAAAATCGTTAGGGCCACGATACAATACCAATTCCCCCGATTTATCGTTAAAAAATCGTAAATTGGGGGAAGGGGGAGGGCAGGAAAACCGGCACACTAAAACCCCCTAAAACCCACCCCCGACCCTTTAAATTAAATCCCCCACCCTCCTGAACCCCCCCCCCAAATGCTTTAAATTACCTGGGGATCCAGCGGTGGTCCAGAACGGCGGCGGTCCGGAACGGCCCCCTCAATTGAATCCTTTTGTCTTCAGCCGGCGCCATTTTGCAAAATGGCCGCCGCAAAATGGCGGCGGCCATAGACAAAAACGATTCGACGCAGGAGGTCGTTCTGGACCCCCGCTGGACTTTTGGCAAGTCTTGTGGGGGTCAGGAGGCCCCCCCAAGCTGGCCAAAAGTTTCTGGGAGTCCAGCGGGGTTCAGGAAGCGATTTCTTGCCGCGAATCGTTTTCCGTACGGAAAATGGCGCCGGCAGGAGATCGACTGCAGGAGGTCGTTCAGCGGCGGTCCGGAACCCCCGCTGAACGGTTTGCGGCAAGAAATCGCTTCCTGAACCCCGCTGGACTCCCAGAAACTTTTGGCCAGCTTGGGGGGGCCTCCTGACCCCCACAAGACTTGCCAAAAGTCCAGCGGGGGTCCGGAACGACCTCCTGCGTCGAATCGTTTTTGTCTATGGCCGCCACCATTTTGCGGCGGCCATTTTGCAAAATGGCGCCGGCTGAAGACAAAAGGATTCAATTGAGGGGGCCGTTCCGGACCGCCGCCGTTCTGGACCACCGCTGGATCCCCAGGTCATTTAAAGCATTGGGGGGGGATTCGGGAGGGTGGGGGATTTAATTTAAAGGGTCGGGGGTGGGTTTTAGGGGGTTGGCTCACGATTTTAACGATTTTTCACGATATTTTTAAAACCCAAACGGCAACAATACGATTCCCTCCCCCTCCCAGCCGAAATCGATCGTTAAGACGATCGAGGACACGATTCACATCTCTACTGATTACTGCAATACCATTTTTCTAGGTTTACCATACACCTCCCTAAGACCACTACAAATCTTGCAAAACACAGCTGCAAGAGTGTTAACTGGAAAAAGGAAAAGTGATCACATCACTGAAACACTGGCCGAGCTACACTGGCGTCCCATTCAACAAAGAATACAATACAAAACACTTTGCACCATACACAAATTAATACACAATGAAAACGCAGACTGGCTTAACACTGCCCTTCACGTACACATCCCAATAGAAACCTAAGATCAGCCAACAAAGCACTCCTAACTATTCCTTCAGTCAAAACAGCAAGACTGACCCAGGTAAGAGAGAGAGCATTATCCTTAGCAGGACCCATACTATGGAACTCCATGCCCGTTGAGTTAAGATTACAAAGAGAAAACAAAACATTTAGAAAAAATCTAAAAACCTGGCTCTTCAAACAAGCTTTTCAAAAAGAGGAGAGAGAATAGTAAACCAAAGAAGCGCAAGGTACTATCAAAGAGCACCCGCACACACAACAGTAATCACTAAGTGTGCAGTTTTAAGTGAACCCTGCAGTAAAGGATAAAGTTACAATTATACAATGAGTCCTGTACTCAAACTGCTATAGAAATTGACCTGGACATGTTTTTACACTCTTCTAATAATTAATTTTGTTTAAAACTGTTACCGAACCCTATGGCACCTATGTAAAATGAAAGATTATAATAGCATTACTTTTATGTGCCTTTATGTAAACCATTGTGATGGTACCCACCTTAACGATGGTATAGAAAATAAAATATATAAATAAAATAAAATAAATAAAATAAATAATGTCCTATTGAGGATTAGTAACTGGTTAAAAGAAGGAAACAGAGTAGAAAAAGAAAATAATTGATTGCCTAAGAAATCTGCACTGGGACTGGGGCTGTTTAATATATTTATATATGACCTGGAAAAGGGAGTGATGAGTGAGGTTATCAAATCTGCAGATGACAGAAAATAGTTCAAAGTAGTTGAATCACAAGCCAATTGTGAAGAATTGTATAAGCATCTTAAAAGACTGGGGGATTGGGTATCTAAATGGCAGATACCCCCCCCCCCCTCTCCATTTTATTGTATTTCTCTGAAGTTTTATGTAAACTGATATGTTCACTCGAATATCGGTATAAAAAAGCTAATAAATAAATAAATAATGGATAAGGGCAAAGTGTTGCATAGAGGGAAGAATAATCCATGCTATAGTTAGTTGTATTTATTTATTTAACACTTTTTTATACTGACCTTCATAGTAATAACCAAATCGGATCGGTTTACATTTAACAAGGGTATAACTGTAGCGTAACTAAAGAAAATTAAACAAAAGAAGTGAAAAAGGCAAAGTTACATTCAACAAGGATAAAGAACTTGGAAGCTTATGTAGCTGGAAGGAAGTAAAGGTGGTAATAATTTAAGAAGTACAATAGAGGATATGGGTTAAAGCTTAAAAGTGCTTTAACCTAGAGGTGCCATAGTCCATCGTTCATGAAGATCAAAGGCCATCGTCCAAGTAAGAGAAGGGCAACTAGTGATTGTCTGGGGGATCCCCGAAAGCTTGGTGAAAGAGCCACGTCTTGAGTTTTTTTCTGAAAGTTAAAAGGCAGGGTTCCAATCTGAGGTCTGAAGGGATATTATTCCAGATAGATGGGCCTGCGATCGAAAACGCTCGGTCTTTGGTCGAGGAGAGGCGTGTGGCTTTAGTCGGGGGAAATTTCAGAGTTCCTTTGTGAATATCTCTAGTTGGTCTGTTGGAGGAGTGTAGATTGAAGGGGAATTCAAGATCGAGTTGAAGTTGATGGTGGATGAATTTGTGAATTAGGGTGATTGATTTGTATAATATTCTAAAATTCACTGGTAACCAATGTAGGTTTCTGAGAATGGGAGAGATGTGTTCACCACGGCTGGTGTTGATCAGCAATCTCGCTGCGGCATTTTGTATCATCTGCAGTGGTTTGGTGGTAGATTTGGGGAGGCCTAGGAAGAGGGCACTGCAGTAGTCGATCTTAGCGAATAACAACGCTTGGAGGACTGTCCTGAAGTCATAGAAAAATAGGAGTGGTTTGAGATGTTTTAGAACCTGTAGTCTGTAGAAGCAGTCTTTGGATGTGGTGTTGACCATTTTCTTTAGGTTTAGTCGATTATCTAGAATTACCCCAAGGTCTCTGACATGAGTATGGGTGATGTGGGCGTTGTGTGGGGATGGAAGGGGGAAGTTTTCTTCGTTTGAAGAGATGAGGAGGAGCTCTGTTTTTGAGGCATTGAGGACCAAGTTTAGGCTGTTGAGAAGACTGGTGATAGATAGGAGGCAGTTATTCCAATGAGAGAGAGCTTTTGAGATAGAACCTGGATTCCATATGTAGAGGCTGGATTCCATATGTAACCCTTTGTTGGGGAGTTCTACTTCCCAAGGGCACACAAACTAATCTTTTCTCAGAGGCTGCTTCTGTTAGAGCTTTTCCCTTCTCTCTTCATCCCAAGGCCTGGGTGTTGTGGTTCTGGCCACGACCTTTGCGACCAGACCCTTACCTCCGTGTTCCTGGACCCATTCCCACGTTCGTTGGCCTAGTTCGCGGCCTGTTCGGCGGCATCCCCACGAGGGCCGTACCGCTGGGAAGCCTCCCATGGACGCCCTGTCTCTAGGCACGCGCGTGCGCGCCGATTGGTCGCTTTTCTAGGCCGTTTCCCGACAGTGGTGACTCCGCCCAATTCCTGACGTCAGACGCCGCAGCCTTGATAAGCCGGCCACGGACATTCAGTCTTTGCCTTGCAACGGGTTTACCTCCCGGTTCCCTGTTGCCTTGTGCCGCGGAGTGACCTGCCTTGCTATTCGCTCCGTTCTTGCTTGCCTGCTGCAGTACCTGCTTGGTTCCTGCCTGTCTGCTACAGTACCTGCTTGGTTCCTGCTTGCCTGCTACAGTTCCTGCCTGGTTCCAGTACCCGAGTCCTGCTACAGTTCCTGCCTGGTTCCAGTACCCGAGTCCTGCTACAGTTCCTGCCTGGTTCCAGTATCCGAGTCTTGCTACAGTTCCTGCCTGGTTCCAGTACTCAAGTCCTGCTACACTTCCTGCCTGGTTCCAGAACCCGAGCCCTGTTACAGTACTGACCTAGTCTGGTTCCAGTTCCCAGTCCTGATCCACTACCGCCTAAGTCCCAGCGGCCGGGCCTCCACGGGCTCCTCCCGGGGTTCGGCTTCCAAGGGTGAAGCCACCTAAGTCCCAGTGGTTGGGCTCCTACGGGCTCCTCCCGGGGGAGTACCAGCTTTCAGGGTGAAGAGCACCTCTACGTCCAGCCTGAACATCTGCCTCCCGGCCTGCCACATACTAGAGACATTGACCATCTTTCCCAGTCTCCTGCAGGTCGGCCCAAGGGTCCACTAAACTGAGACTCCTATAACACTGGGTCCTTTTTGTGGAGGAAAGTTTAAGCTTGCAGCCCAGGTGGTGATGTATTTCTAGCTCTATCTTCTTTAATAACTTTATTGCTGCTCCTAGACAAACAGGCAGGACAAGGTACTGGGTGCTAGCATACAAGTTACTGATTCTTTAAAGTTAAATGAAATCCACTTTATCCAATAAGTGAACATACAGCTATGATATTTACAGATGTCTCTCTTTTCTGGGTAGGTGTCCTTTCACTTTTACTCCGGGGTTTTAGTTTAACACTTTTAATCTAAGTGAATAAACTATCCTAGATGTTCAAGGAAATCCTATGGGTGATGGGATCCCTTGACCATGGATAACTCCTACCTTAGTTGCAGATGTTCATTCCTGGTCACCTAGCCTGTGTCCTGGTCCCTTGGGGTGGAAATCTTATGGTGGGGTGAGGTGGGGGTCTCCATGATCTTGGTCAGTCTCTTTCTCAGAAGGAAAAATTTGTAGAACAGGAAACCAGCTATCCTAGTTCCACATGAGGGGTAGATTAAAACAAAAAACAAACCACCCCACACAAACAAAACTAGAATACCTTCTTAATTTCAAAAATCTCTGTGTGTCTATTATGCTGTCACTAGTGCTTGCTTCTTCCAAGGAGTAGAAAAAGATTCATAGGTCTCCAGCCCTTATCTTATGGGTCTTGGGGGGAGTTGCCTTCTCCAAAAGGGTTCAAGGTTTAAACAACAGTCTCAATCTGAAAAATAGAATAAGTTCCAGCCATCAAAAATCCTACACTGGATGGTGCTGTCAGTGGTGCTTGCCTCCCCTAAGGAGAAGAGGGATGGCTCACAGGTCTTCTGCCCCTGGTCGCTTGAAAGGAGACCAAGGTTACCCCCAGAATGAAAATCCAAAAAGGAATCCAGCAAAAATCTCTCTCTTTTCCATATTTGGGCAGGATCTCTCAGACAGGTAGTGTACTGAGGGGAACCTCCAGAGGAAAAAACCTTCAGTTGTGCAGAGGGCCCAGTTTTTAAAGAGGAACCAAAAGAGCTCCTGCTTCTCCACAGGCTAACTAAAAATGACCACTCTCTTCTTACTGATTACCTCATTAAGTACCCTGAGATAACCAATCACAGCTCTCCAGGTTGGGAGGGGCTGAAAAATGGAAGTCTTACTAAGCTGTGTTTCTTGGTGTAATTCCTAGCACTATCTGATGGTGGACCGGGGGATCTGCCACATTTACTATGCATCACCACCCAAGAAAAGGAACTTGGAGTTGCAATGGACAATACTTTGAAATCTTTGGCTCAGTGAGTAGTGGCGGTCAAAAAGAAAATAGAATGTTAGGTATTATAAGGAAAGGAATGGAAAATAAAATGGAATATATCATAATGCCTCTGTATCAATCCATGGCTTGACTGCATCTTGAGTACCGTGTGTATTTGTAGTCTCCCTATCTCAAAAAAGACATAATGAAATTTGAAAAGCTGCAGAGAAGAGTGACCAAAATGATAAAGGAGATGGAATGATTCCCCTATGAGGAAAGGCTAAATAGCTTAGGGCTCTTCAACCTGGGGAAGAGACAGTTGAGAGGAGCTATGATAGAGGTCTATAAAATTATGAGTGGTGTGGAAGAGATGTGCTTCGTTTTTTTCTGCCGGGTCGTTTTTTGACTCGGATACCTCGTGGTAAATTTCGGGTTTTCTCGTTTCGTTTTTTTGAAAAACGAAACGAGGAAACCCGAAACCGGGCCAAAAAACGAAACGGCAAAGGAAGCTTAAAAAAAACCCACCCCAAGCATTTAAAATCAGTAAAAGGTAAAAGAAGATTAAACTAACTTTAATCTGTATTGGATGCAAGGAATAATTCTGTCTAAATATAGAACTTCCACTAGAAGTAGAGACTTTACTAGAAGAAGTGGAGTCACAAGTTTATTCTACTGTTGCCAATCAATTGAATGAGAGAAGTGTAAATATTCAATCATCTAATCAAACTATCAGTAAAGAAGTTATAAACCTCCATTCCTCTGCTGTGTGTTTATTGGATGCAGAGACTATATAATTATTGATGCTGTGAACAAAGGATGGAGAAAGGGTTTAAATTGCAAAAAAAAAAAAGCAGGGTATAGCAGCTATTTTTCATCCCCACATATTGGAACTCTTGGACTCGGATGGAAGCTGCCGGTAGGGAGAAGGAGTTGTATAGAGACTGAGAGATGACGTGCATAGGGACAGTAACTTTTATACTGGTGCTCGGGCACGCACATGTGCCCTGCTATTCGGTACATGTGTATATGCGCGCACTTTATAAAATAGGCTGGCTGCGCGCACACGTGGCCCAATTTTAAATAGGGGCACACAAATGCGTGCAAATGCTGCTTCTACCGCATAAGCAGGGGGAATTTAAAAGGGGTGTGCGCCGACACCATTGCCACTAAAACTTTAAGAGTGAGGTCTTTCAAACTCCCCTAGTTTAATAGCCTTCCTTCCCTCCGATTAGCCCCAACCCTTAAAACTCCACTGATCTGCTTAGTTTTCTTTATTTTATAACTTCCATGGCATCCATAGCAGAAGTAAAGTATGCAGCAGGGGGCACTGGAGTGCCGGATCGCAAAAGAATTTATGCTCACATTTTAGGTTCCAGCCCCAAAAGCCCATGCCCTGCCCATCCCCCACTCTGAAAACCTCTGAGTTGTGCATGCTGCAGCATTTAAGCACATATTCGGGTGGCTTTTAAAATGCACTCGGCACGCACAAGCCAATTTATTTGTGCATCCCCTAATTAATGCATTCATTGGGCTTTTAAAATTCACCTTAAAGGGTCCATCTCTACTTTTCTTTCTACGTGGCCCTGGATGCCAAGTAAAGGATCCATCCTGCTCGGGGGTACACTAACTTCTTCCAATCTGCCCATTTATACCTGCCTATTGTGCTGTCAGAAGTCTTACTTTATCTGTGGTCTTCTTCCTCCCTCTGTTACTAAAGTCCCTTTGTGTCTGCCCCAAGTATGATTGGATTCTGCCACTCTTATGGCTCCAGCTGCTACCACTGGAAATCTATTCCAGATGTCCACCACCATTCTCATTGCCACTATATTTTCTGATGTTCCTTTTGAACCTTCTTCTCATCAGCATCATATGATGAACTCTCCTGATATTTGAGATTTTTATTCTATTGAAAATTCTACTTTCAGGTAGGGGTGGGAATTCGTTTGCAACGAAATAAGAAATACCTATAGGATATTTCCTATTTCTTTGCATTTCGGGAATTAAAAAAAATGATTGGAAAACTGACAAAATTTTGTGTGGTTTTTCCTATCTTTTTTTGGGGGGGGAGGTTAAAAAGTATGTTTAAAAAATAAATAACTCCAGAACCCCCCTCCCCAGTCCTTCCCATATATTAAAGATGGAGCACCCCCACATGTGGACCCCCCCCCCCTCCTGCCCACACTTCTGACCCCCTTCAGGTCTCACCCAAAATTCATGGTGATCTAGCCATCGGCCTGGGAGCCACTTCTACCAGCCGTTGGCTCCCAGCCATTGGCTGCCATTAGTCAAAATGGCACCAGTTGTCCTTACCATGTGACGGGTTACCAGTGCAGGCTGTCTATTGCCCCTACCATGTGACAAGGGCTGCCCAAAGGCACCATTAGCACCTGTCACATGGTAAGGGCAAAAGGGCAGCTGGTGCAATTTTAACTAATGGCAGCCGCCGGCCTAGGAGGTCAACTCCTGGACCTTCCGCTAGACCATGCATTTTGAATGAGTCGTGGGGGGGGTTCCATCTTTTAATAAATGGGTAGGGTTGGGGGGGGGTCTGTTTTTTTCTTGTTTTTTTTAAAGATAAAATTGGAACAAAAAAAAAATAACGATCCAGGGTGGGCCTGAAATGGCCGACCCCTAGAACAAAAATAAAACAAAAACAAAACTTTATCAAAACTTTATCATGCTACCACCCCTACTTTCTGGTAATTTATTATAGCTTGTTAGATATCAGAATGTTTGTATTACATCTCACTTTTCCTTTCTGTCTTCTGGAGAGTATCTCTAACTCCTTCGGTCTCTGTATGCATGGTTTACAAATAAACTGATATTGTGGCTCCCCTTTGAACTAAATCTACCTGGTGAATGTTTTGTAAATATGGTACCCAGAATCAAATATATTCAAAGTGGGGCCCTATGATAATAGAATTATTGGCAATCATGAATCTAGTGTTCTAAGAGCTAAAAACGAATGCACTGCAGGCATCCAGTACTATTAGAGTACCAAGGGAATACATTGCAAGCCCTAAAGCTTTAATGGACATGCATTTTTACAGTATGTAAAATATACGGATAATACTGCTAGCCTAATCAGGCATCCCCTAGAAGAAAATACATGAACAGGAGAGACTGAGTAAACCCTGATTGTCATTAGTATATAGAAATTTCTTCCAGCAGGGCACTGTGAGTATTTTGTTTCTTTAACCTGTCTCCTTTTGTTCCTGCTATACCTGTTCTGTGGAAAAAAAAACAGTGGACTTGCTCAACTTTCACAAACAATGCATTCTCGTCAATCAATGTGAATAAAAATATAATTTACTTATTTCTTTACCTGCAAGGATGAAAACTCCAACAAGAATGAGAAACACCAGCAAATATAGTCCAACCACTGCATACTTCAGAGCAGCTATTGAGCCCAAATGACCACAGCGGCTTGGTGCCCTCTTATGACCCGCAGGACCTGTAGACCATAGAAAGGGCATTTTAAATCTCTCCTCAGTCAACCTGAATTAGTTCTTTTACAGCAGTGATGGGACTCTTTTTTGAGCTTAGATCCTGTAATGGGCCAGAAAACACCTAGAATTATGAGACGTTCATATTTATGCTTTTTAAATTTATGAACAACTTTCCTGGGTTATTTGACCATTCAAAAGGGTGAACAGTAGAACACATGATAAAAAATAAATTAAATAAAAACATAAAAATTAACATACAAAAACTATAGAATATATCCACAGTCGACTTAAAAAATTAGGTGAAACAAAATCACTAACCTTCCATAAAATAACTATTTCAATCAATCTCAAGTCAACCACCCACATCCCAGAATAGATGAGAAAAATCCAAGTTTTTTTCATAATACAAATTATGATTAAGTTGACTATGGATATATTATTTTGTAGTTGTTTTTGTATGTTCATTTTTTTTTTTAATTTATCAAATGTTTGTATTGTGTTTTCTACTGTGGTTCACCACTTTAAACCAGTAAAGGGGTATATAAAATGTAAGCAAGTTTGCCATCCTAAATTGAAACTCAAAGTGATTACTATTTCAACTTAATTTAATACAGTTCTCTGTAATTCTAGACAACTCAATAGAAACAAATCAGAAAAGGGAAATACTTTTCAATCAGCAACCCCTCTCCCTATATAAGCAGAAGAAAATGATGTTCAGCAATGACATAAAAAATGACATTTCTTTAACCGAAAGACCGAGATGACTTGTCTGTAAGCAAAGAGGCTTCTGTAGACATCTCAGCTACCACAAATCTCAAGGTGGGAGACTAGATGGAGGTCAAATTGAGGACAGAGACAATTTATTCTAATTGGGTAAAGCTGCAAGAAACAAGAACCATACCCCACAAAAACAATCTATAAAAGAAAAGCAAACAATGGGATGGGTGGTGAGAGAATCATGCATGGCCCATGGCATTACAACATGAAAGGAAAATGTGCAATCCAGATGGGCCTTGGGGTGAGGTTGTCTTCTTTATCTGCCATCACATTCTGTGCTCCTGTGTTACAGCATTTACTGTATATGTAATCCAAATCAATTAATCAAGTCTAAAGCTACTAAAGAAATGGGATCAAGTCAATAGTTAGATTTAAACCTGAAGGATTCAAAGCGTTAAATTTTACATGCACTCCATTTCCTCCTTCAGCATCTCCCCATGCCAGCCTCCACCTTAGGCGCCAGCTCTGTGGTTGCTTGTGCACCCCAATATTTTTTCCCGCACTCCTACTGGGGAACTAAGAGCTCTGTTGCTGCAGGGCCACAGGAGAGGGCAGACAGGAGTCTCCTCTGCTGCTGCTCCCATCACTGGACTGCCGGGGGACCAGAGAGCAGCAGCAGCGTAGGACAGCAGGCTTCCTGTCTTTGGTCTGCCTTGAGATGCCAGTGGAGATAGGGAGTGCTGCTACTAGAGAGACAGAGAGGGGAAAAGGAGCTATAAGCGAGGTGAGAGAGGTGCTGGTAGAGAAGAGGAGAAGCTGGAAGAGGGAATGCTGGCTGGGAGATGGGAAGATTGGTTGTAAAAGGGGATACTGACTGAGACAGAGAATACTACTGTGAGGGTCTTGAGAGGAACTGTGAGGGAAAGGAGGACGGATTGTGGAGCTGTGGGAGCAGGAGAGACAGACACAGGAATAGACTTCCTTATTTGATGCTACATGCTCCCTTCTCTGGCCATATTCAAGTCTGCTCTAAAAACTCACCTTTTTGAGGCTGCTTTTAAATCCTAAACACTTCTTTTCAATAAGCACACTTCCCACAGACTCTTGTTTGTTATATGTGTTTGTTTTGTCTATCTTGTAAAGCTCCATAGAGCTGGAAATGTCTTTTCTATGTACAAGGGACATTCCGATCCCTTACCAATGTGGTTTTCCCTTTTGAACAACACTAGGGACTTGCAGATTTTTTTTAAACCATTCATGGATGTCTCCTTCCAAGGCTGTGATTGGTCTTCTTGGCTCTATATATTGGGACTGAACATGTGCAAAAAGCAGAGGGTGTTGGAGATGAGTAGTAGAAGTTGGAAGGTGTGTTTTGACAGTGGTCCCTTGCTAGGCCCACCTGGCCTGCAAAATAAAATGGAAAGACGTTTTTGTGGAAGAAGTTGACTTTTTGGAAGGGAAATCTTTGGACTTGATCCCAGTTTTAGGAGGTAAACCCCCTGCCAAAGGGAAAGAGAGCCTGGGTGTGATGCTTGCCCTATGCCCAGCTGAAGTGGAGGTGCTTCGGCATTTGCCTGGAGAAGAGAAGTGTTTTGAGAAAAGCATTTTGTTCAAGTTTTGCTGCATTTTGGGGATCTTGATATTCAAGGTCCAGAGTTTGAGGCATATCAGACACCTCAAGGTACCAAAAGAGGGTCAAAATGCACCAGCAACCTATCTTAAACTCCTTCCTCCACTGCCAGACAAGTAGTTCTACCTCCCTGGGACCTCTCCTTTCTCCTTTGTGAACAATAAAGCCCCTGCGGGCTAGGAAAGGTCCTTTTCTGGCCACCTTCCCCAACGCCCCCCCCCCCCCCCCCACCCCCCCAGGACCTTCAACTTATCCCTCCTATAAGATGACAATCAATATATCACAGGAAGACAGAGATCAGCAAGTACAAACAGCAGGGGCACACCTTTCATTTTCAGTTGAGAATTCAGATTTTAGTATGCTAGAAGAATTGGCAAGTAGCAGTTTGGACACCTTTGCTACAGCTTTGCCATCACAGCTCTGTAATGGCTTACCTATGTTTCTGGCAAAAACGTTTTTACATTTGTTATTTATTTTATTTTTCTAATATAAGCCATGCAATAAAGTCTTGTACAGAAAACACATTAAATTCTGCCTTTAACTAGATTGAACTAGCCGAAAAAGTACGGAACCTTGGAATAATAATGGACCCAGAAATAAATCTAAAACACCACATATCGCTAAAAGTAAAAGAAGGCTATGCAAAACTCATGATCCTCAGAAAATTAAAACCACTACTAACACCAACTAATTTCAGAACAGTACTTCAGGCTCTAGTATTCTCAAGCACGAACTACTGTAATGCACTTTTACTAGGACTCCCAAGTACAACTCTAAGACCCCTACAAATACTTCAAAACACAGCAGCGAGAATACTAACCAGAAAAAGAAGGAGAGACCATATAACTGAAACCCTAGCGGAATTACATTGGTTGCCCATTGAACAAAGAATAAAATACAAAGCCTTATGTACCATATATAAACTAATACATGATAAAAAAGATGACTGGTTAAACACAGCACTAAGAGTACACGTCCCACAGAGAAATCTTCGTTCAGCGAATAAAGCACTCTTAACCATTCCTTCAGTAAAGACAGCAAAACTAACACAGGTGAGAGAGAGGGCTCTATCCTTAGCAGGCTCCACCCTCTGGAAGCAATGCCGGTAGAGATCAGATTACAAAGTGATCTCAAAACCTTTAAGAAAAGTTTAAAAACATGGCTTTTTAAACAAGCATACTATAAAGAGACCGGAGAATAGAAAAAAATACGGGAATAGGCAGAAGAGCATCTACACACTGCACTACTCTCAGATTGTGCAACGCTATAATCACCACAAACATAGTTGTAAAATACAGAGAATAAGAATTTTACCAGTGATTAGTACCGTAAAGGCACACCTGGGCATGACCTACTTCACTTTTCAATTGACTACTAGTTCTTTTGATATATTGTAACCGAACCTTTTGCGGCACCTGTTAGAATGTACATAGTACGCACTCACTCACCTTAATTTAAGTGCCAACATGTAAACCGTTGCGATGGTATTTAACTTAGCGACGGTATAGAAAAGATTTTAAATAAATAAAATAAATAAACTAGATATAACAAAAAAATTAATACTAGGTAGACTACTAAGAACAAGATAATATATTAGAATTCAAAGGGGTAATTTCCAAAGAGTTATACAGTGATTACACTCATAAAATCATAATATATGCATGGAAGTAGCATGCACATGCGTACTGTGAGGTGAAGACAGACTGCGCAATAAAAGAAAAGCAGCTTCATCTCCTCAGTGTAGTTCTCACATTCATTCACATAAAAAATGCAGAGGCTATCAGGTGGCTTGACTTCCATCTTGCATTGCTCAGGCCTGCAAAGTTTGGTTCAGCTGCATAGTGCATACTCCTTTTAGGGTGACTGACTTATCCCTACAGGTGGTATACAGTGGGTAGTCTGTTAAGTGACGGGGGGGTCAGGGTTAAGTGGTGGAGGGTCTGGCAGAGGTGTTAGCGAAATGGTGATTGCAAGTATGCACGCAAGTACTTTCTGACATAATTTTAATATGTGCGCTTAAGTATTTATGTGCACATTTTAGGTTCCAGCCCCAAAATGCCCATGCCGCATTTAAACCACGCCCATGCCCCACTCCTTTTTGAAAACTTCTGAGATGTGCATGCAGCGGCATTTATGTGCATATCTGGTCAGTTTTTAAAATCCACTTGGTGAGCAAGCCCGACATATTCACGGATCCCCTAATTAATGCATGCATAGGGCTTTTAATATTCACCCTATAATGAACAGTCCAACATTCTGGATAGCTCCAATTTGCTAAAGAGAAAAAAAATAAGTGATTGATCACTATGCTTGTGGTTCATAGCTTACATATTCTGAAGTTTGGCTCAGGAAATCTCTGGATTCACATTTCATTTATCTTCACTTATAGTTAAAATTTCTCATCAGTAGACACTGCTTTTATAAGGAGGAACTTGTGTAATGCAAAATTGCAATGCCAGAATTGTGATCTAACAAGTACAGTAACTTTTAGGTCACTGGAAATTCCAAATTCGCAGCAAACTACCATTACAAATTTCTGGATATGTGATGTGGCATTCCTTTGGAAAAAAAATCTATATTAATTTATAAAGTAAAATATGTAACCATAAAATGAAGTATCTGGAAATGAATTATGTCCAAGATCTTAAAATCAATGTAATAATACTAAGGCCAAAGAAAATACTGATGATAGTACATGGCAAACTATTCAGGGATTTATGTTCTGCTATTCTGTTCTTCAATGAACTTTGTTTCAGTGAGACAAGCTATACTGTAGATTACAAATCATTCTGTAGTTCATATTTATTTCATTATTTAGTTTACTGTAGCACATTTAACTGCATGTAAAAATTAAAGTGAAGCATGTGGGGGTACTTGAACTTTTTGGAGGATGAAATGGGATCCATGCTCCTTAAAAGGTTGGGAATCCCTGCTTTATCATCTTAGTGCAATATGGGACGGATTTTAAAAGGGGTACACGCGTAACCCTTTTAAAACGCCCCTGCGCGCACCGAGCCTATATTGCATAGGCTTCCGGAGTGCGCAAAGCCCCGGGATGCGCGTAAGTCCCGGGGCTTTCTTGGGGTGGGCATGTCAGGGGGCGTGACGCGGTCGGCGCATCATCCGGGGGCGGTGCCGTGGGCGTGGTTTCGGCCTGGGGGCATTCCGGGGGCATGGCCGCGGCCTCCAGACCAGCCCCCAGACCGGAACTTGGCACGCGGCAGCTGGCTCGGCGCGCGCAAAGTTACTCCTGCTTCGAGCAGGTGTAACTTGTGCGACAGAGGTGGGGGGGTTTAGATAGGGCTGGGGGGGTAGGTTAGGTAGGGGAAGGGAGGGCAAGGTGGGGGGAGGCGGAAGGAAAGTTCCCTCCGAGGCCGCTCTGATTTCGGAGCGGCCTCGGAGGGAACGGGCAGTGCGCGCAGGGCTTGGCGCGCGCAAGTTGCACAAATGTGCACCCCCTTGCACACGCCGACCCCGGCTTTTATAAGATATGCATGGCTACTTGCGTATCTTATAAAATCCGGCGTACTTTTGTTCGCGCCTGGTGTGTTTTAAAATGTACCCCTATATTCATAGAAAACTAAAGCAAAGCATTAGGAAATAAATCTCAAATTTAGGGGTAGATTTTTAAAAAATAAGTGTGCACGTCCATGTGCACGCTACCCGGTGCACATGTTATAAAATCCAGGGCAGCGCATGCAAAGGGGGGGGGGGTAGAATAAAGCTAATTCACGCGGCAACAAGATCGGGGCTCCCCCTGTTCTCTCTCAGACCGCTCCAATTTAGGAGTGGACTGGGAGGGAACTTTCCTACCCCCTACCCTAACCTCCCTTCCCCTTCCCCTTCCTCCCCCTCCTCTAAAACCCTTTTTTTTTATACTTTTTATTTTGCAAGTTACTTCATGGCACAACTGAAGTAACTTGTGCATGCTGGCAGCCTGGCTGGCACGTGAGGCTGCAGGAAAGCAAGGAATGGCACTGTCCCGGCCACGCACGTAAAAGCCATTTTTTTATGCACGGGGGGGGGGGGGGGGGGATTAAAATCCGGCCTTTAGGGCATACTTAACTGTTGATAATTTGACTTAGAATAGAAAATTATCCCTTGCTTAATTGGATCCCACAACTTTTTACGAACTTGTGCAATTAAAACATATTTTTTGTTCTTTCTGCTTTGAACCTTAAAGGACTGGTAGAAACGGCTTATGTGTTTAGATCATATATGCAAAATCTCACATATCTTTTAAGTCTTCCAATTGTTTATTAAAATTATTTTCTTTTATAGTTTTGCTCAATTTCATCTCTCTTAGGAGGATCAGATCCAGTGTCTCGCAACTTATTTTGAAAACTCATCCTATTTAGGAGAGATGTGCATTCGTTTCAAAACAAATGGTAAGCTGAACTGAATCAGGCATTTTTGTTTTGGTTCATTTTACCCTGAAATAAATGCACAATTCCGCAGAAAATCTCAACATTTTGGGGTTTACTAATTTCAGAAAATAGCATACACTATTTTCCAAAATGAAGAAAAAAGCCCACAAAATAGAAAAACAAAAAATGTTTCAAAAATGAATAAAATGAAACAAACTGAAAAAATATCCCTGCATAAACCTATTTAGTAATTTATTATTATAGGTGTTCTCCACACTGTGGATAATCTGTTACACTGTACTATACCTGATTCTGTTCCCTGTAAAGTCTCACCTCAGAACACGATTAATCAATTTTTATTGGAGTAGCTTCTGAAGTGATACTTAGTAATTGTGTACCTGAACTTAACCCCCACCTCTCCCTGTCACTGCCATCACTGTTCTGGTACCTACCAGCCCACCTGTACATATTGTCTATTGTTAATTTATTTTCTTCAAATGTTCCTATCAAATTTCTCTCCTTCCCTATCCTTCCTACTGCTGTCCTCTCTCCTCCTTCATTACTGCTCCCCCCCCTTCCCTTTCCCTGTTTATTGTATTTTTCTCTCTTGTTATTTTGTTACAATGTAAACCGGTATGATGTTCCAACGAATGTCGGTATATAAAAACTCAACAAATAAATAAAATAAATAAATAAATGATGTAAGAAATATTTGGCTTTCCCACAATGCTTAGTATTCAAAAGGGAAATGTTCAAAGGGACTTCTGCAGGTAAAATAGTTTTTTTAAGTGCACAAATGGACTTTTACAAAACTGACTGACCAATATATGAGTAAACTTATGCACATATTTCACATTCATACATAGTTTTATCTGCACTGAGTGGAGGTGTTCCTGTGGGCAGAGTTGGGGAGGAGCTCGGACTTACATGCATATTTTTGGATTTTGAAAAGTAAGGGGCCGATTCAATACAGTGCGCTAGCTGCCATGCGTGGCCTAACATGCAATTGGACTCGCGGTTTTAGACACACATCCAAAATGCATGTCCGAATCTCCTTCGCTCATCACAAGGAAATCCATGTAGATGAGGCTATTAGCTAACTCCCGCGATCCAATAAATTTTTCATGTGGCCAATGTGCCCTTGTAATGCGGCACATTTTATGCCAGCCCGGGCTGGTGAAAAGGTATGCCACGTTCAAGGGTGCATTGAAAAAAAAAGAAATATCCTGCTTTCTGAGATTCCTCCTAATAGTATTATAGCGATACTATGTAGGAGGAACCAAATAAAGCAGTATTTAAAAAAAAAAAAAAATTCTTTGAGAAAAAAAATTTTGGATGTCCAATACACACACAAGATACGGTTTAGGTCGTGTATCTTGTGGTGTATATTCCAGTAGCAGGTGAAAATGGACACTCGTAGATTGAGCATCTGTTTTCCCAACTAGCTTGACAACCCACTTGACAGCCACCTCTCCTGTGCACCCGATTCAGAGGTGCCACGAGGGATACACATTTGTCCCTAGCACCTCCTTTTTAGCATGACCCCTCATTTTAATATTGGATAGGTGGCCCAGGCCATGTGTTAGGAAAACAGGCGCTCAACACTGAACACCCATTTTCTGTGCACATTTATTGTATCAGCCCCTAAGTGTGTAAATTTTCAGAGAAAATTTGTGTGGACATTTTAGCAGGTGTAACTTGTGTATGTAGATTTAGTGGAATAATTTTCAAAGTGAACTTATGCATGTAAGTCCACTTTGAAAATTGGTACAATTTATGTTGTCTGTTTCAACTTTATAAGGGCTGTTTGAAAGTTTCCCCCAAATATTTATTGAACCAAGTTTTGTCTGTTTAACCGGCACAACGCAAGAACAGGCCTGCAGAGGAAGCAGATGGTTTTACTCAGTTACTATTGTTATTATTCATAATATTTAACCTAATTCTTTCTTGACTTATGTTACTCAGTGCCAATCTTCATCTGCTCATGGAAATTGAGAAAAATGTTTCCATAAACCCCCATACATCTTTTATTAGTATGTTCATTTATTTTTTATTGAATGCATAAGAATTTTTATATACAATTTACATTTGGTGAACATAACATTCACTCATCTGGAATGATACTATTACAATAGAGGTGAATTTTTGAATCATTACATGCATTAAAATGACCATATATGCGCATAAGTAGGCTCTACTGACGTATTCCCTATTTTCTAAAAGTCACAAATACGCATGTATTTTCACTTTTGCATGCAACATATGGACATGTAAAAAAGGGGGAAGTCTAAGGGCATTCAGGTGTGCGGCTAACACACATATAAGTTTCTATTTTAAAAGACCCGTGTACATTTGGTAATTTACTTGCATATTTTTACACCTGCTAATTATCTGGCATAAGTGACATTAAATGTGTTTATTATGTAGTACTGACTGGGTGGGAGGGCTAGGCAGACTGGGGAAGTTCAGGCTGAAGAATGAGAAGTCTTCAAAACCTGGAGAAGGACTTGCAATCTGATGTACTAACTGATAAACTTGTTAAATTCCTTGATGCCTGCACATTTTAAACTTGGTCGACTTACATGTGTAAATTGAGATTTATGTAACTCATAACTTAGTTACACATGTAAAATATACGCTTATATATTTCTAGAATAGGTAGGAAAAGTGTGCATGCTCAATGTATTGATATACATGGTTTAATGCATTACATGTATTTGTGTATAAATATACATGCACACATATGGGGGCAGATTTTAAAAGCCCTACGCGCCTAAATCCAGCTAGATTTAGGCGCGTAGGGGGGTTATGCATGCCGAGCCTATTTTGCATAGGCCCAGTGACATGCGCAAAGCCCCGGGACGTGCATATGTCCAGGGCTTGAAAAAGGGGCAGAGTGTGGGCGGTCCGGGGCTGGGCGGGGGCGTGGCCAGAGGCCTCCATAGAACCACTTGGCTGGCGCGCGCAATCTATGCCTGCCTGGAGGTAGGCGCAACTTATGAAATAAAGGTTGGGGGGGGGGAAAGGTGGGGGGGGGGGTGGAAGGAAAGTTCCCTCCGAGGCCGCTCCGATTTAGGAGTGGCCTCGGAGGGAACGGGGAAAGCCATCAGGGCCCGCCTAGGGCTCAGCGCGCGCAAGGTGCACTAGTGTGCATCCCCTTGCGCGTGCCGACCCCAAATTTTATAACATTTTATACATTTTATGCAACTTCAGAAACAAATGTAGGGGGGATTTAGTTCGGGCTGGGGGGTGGGCTAGATAGGGGAAGGGAGGGGAAGGTGGGGGGATAAAAAAAAAGTGCCCTCCAAGGCCGCTCCAAAATCGGCCTTGGAGGGAACGGGGAAAGCCATCGGGGCTCCCCTTGGGCTCAGCACGCGCAAGGTGTACAAGTGTGCACCCCCTTGCGCGCGCTGACTCCTGATCTTATAACATGCGCGCATGTTATAAATTCGGGTGTACATTTGTGCACGCCGGGGTAGCGCGCACAAATGTACCCCGCGCGCGTAAGAATAAAACTATGCCCCATTGTATAATATGTTTCTACTAATATGCACAGGTTATAAATACTATGGTAAAAGTACATGTGGCCATATACAAACATATATGCTGCCATATGTAGTTGGCTGAAAATTATCCTCATATTGTACAATCATACAACACAATCTATCTACATATCTAACAATACAACAGAAAAAGGTTGCAATTTCAGCACCTGGGATACAGGACGAGTAATTTTAAAAACTATTCCCATGGTTAAAACAGTGATTTACCCAAGGGAAATGGCCTTTCAGAAAATTTCCCACCCTATATGCAGGTAAACGTATGTACATAGGGCCTGTATACACTTTCGTTTACCTGCAGTGAGCAAAGGCAAATCTGGGTGTCAGGTTGGGGAAGGGTTTGCACTTAACGCACATTATTTTGAATTTTCTAAAGTATGCATATATTTTCCCTGAAAAACTATCTGCAGAAATTAGCAGGCATAAACATATGCAGGTAGTTTTCTTGTGTTTTAAGTCTACTTTGAAAATTGGTGGAAATTCCACAGGCAAATGACTTTGCAGCAATACAGGCAGTCTTAACATAACTGCTGAAATAATCTACAGGCCTCTGGATTTTCTGAAATGTTCTAAGTTTTGGGTGTAACAGCTTCATATTTATACAACATACTACATTCCACAAAGTATGTATTAGGGATGAGCTTTAAGGCCAAGAATTGTAAAATATCCATCAATTTCTTATTATAGGCAGAAAAATTTTCTGTAATTGCAATCAATTTCCAAAGAATAATTTGAAATGCAAGCTGACATTTGATAATCCTTCCCTATATACCTGTACAAAATTTCCTTATATTATTACAAAAATATAGCAAATGTGAGAATGCTTTTCTGTATGGCACAATCAATATTTCTTTTTATCTTCTTGAGAATTGAGCTTAGAGATTTTTTTTTTTTTTTACTAGTGTCCAGATTTCCTTATGGTCAAGAAAATAAACGGGCGGATTTTAAAAGCCCTGCTCGCGTAAATCCGGGCGGATTTACGCGAGCAGGGCCTTGCGCGCTGGCGCGCCTATTTTGCATAGGCCGCCGGCGCGCACAGAGCCCCAGGACGCGCGTAGGTCATGGGGTTTTTTGAAGAGGGTGTGTCGGGGGCGGGACCGGATGATGCGGCGTTTCAGAGGCGGGACGCGGCGTTTCGGGGGCGGGACGCGGCGTTTCGGGGGCGGGACCGGGGCGCCGGCCCGTGGGCGTGGTCCAGGCCTCCGGACCAGCCCCCGGGTCGGAAGACGGCACGCCAGCCGTCCGCTGGCGCGCGTAGATTTATGTCTGCTTCTCGCAGGCATAAATCTAGGGACAAAGGTAAGGGGGGGTTTAGATAGGGCCGGGGGGGGGGGGTGGGTTAGGTAGGGGAAGGAAGGGGAAGGTGAGGGGGAGGGCGAAAGAAAGTTCCCTCCGAGGCCGCTCCGATTTCGGAGCGGCCTCGGAGGGAACGGAGGCAGGCTGTGCGGCTCGGCGCGCGCAGGCTGCCCAAAATCGGCAGCCTTGCGCGCGCCGATCCAAGATTTTAGAGGATATGCGCGGCTATGCGCATATCTTATAAAATCCAGCGTACTTTTGTTTGCGCCTGCTGCGCAATCAAAAGTACGCGATCGCACTTTTTTAAAAAATCTACCCCAAAATGTCTGAGTGAAGAATAGGGACATCGAAGCCAGCAATGACTGGCTCCAAAAAAATAGCCTAATCTCAATTTCCACAGAAGTTTCTAAGTCTTTCCCCACATGTTCTATCTCTTGGTAATCTCCAGCAAGTGCATTTTGTAAACATTGATAACACTCCAAGCCACTTTGGAGGACGCTAACCACTTTACAACAAGATTTAAAAGTCATTGGTACATCTAGCAATGAATAGATACCAATTCTCACCACTGAAGTCATTTAAATCTTTGAGCATTTACTAAGCTAAATTCCTTCCTTGTCTCTTTAAAGGTCATAAGATCTTTACCTTGTAATAGTAATCAAATGTCCATATTCCCTGTCTTTCGCACCCAGGTCAATAAGTACAAGAATTGTTAATTTTAAACATTCGGTTGTGCTATGGGAACGTTTGGTAAGGTCTTTCCATTTAATTTTCAACAAATAACCCCATTTGTGAAATGCTACAGGAGATCAATAATAAAAGTTTCCCTAATTTTTGTAAGGACCATCGCTATATTATGACACAGTGGAAAGAAAAGACTAATTCCATTTCAACCTCCAACCATCCTTCTTCCAATTTTATAACCACAGTCCACCTTTTGTAAGATATATGCATATTGATGCTGAAGAATGGTTGTGATGTCGATCATTTTAAGCTTCTGGATGGCTATACTTAATGTGTCTGTGTGGGGGGGGGGGGGGGGGGTTCTAGAGGAATTCAGGGGGCATATAATCCACTTTCTTGGAAAAGATAGCTGTAAAAAAGTAAGGGCAACACACTTCCAGGTCAATTCACTAACAGTCACTAGAGTTTAGCATGCATGTGAAACTAGTTTCCCAAATGTTTAGATGCATGCAAATGAGTAAAAAGATGCAAATAAATGCATGAACTCACACAAATTATCATACCTATTCACCATACCTAACACTAATTAGCAACAACAGCCTAAAATTTAGCACCCATTCCTGCCACATGCTAGGGACAGATTGCACATGCTATAAAAGTCAACTACTGGCAAGAGGCAGTTTATTAGGATAAAATGGAGGCATTTTGGCTGCTGCAGTAGAAAATTGGTTTCTCAAATACTATAATCATGGTCTCAGCAAAGGTACCCTCAGCTTTACTCTGGAAAATTAAATCTTGATATACAGTAGAGATGTGCATTCGTTGTTTCCGAATTGGAAAATTTCAACAAAATTGTCCAATTCGGCATGTTTCGGGGACCCCGAAAAATGATTGGGATTTTCCCATTTTTTCACAAAAATTTGTTTTTTGGATTAGTGCGCACCAACAAAAACTAACAAAAAGTAACAAAAAATAACGGGTTTTGTTAGTGCACACTAACAGGGAGTTAGCACGCACTAACGGGGAGTTAGCGCACATTAACTCAAAAAACGATTTTTCGCAAAAAACCCCCCCAAACCACAAAAAAACCGACATTTTCAGCAGCGGCCAAAAAAAGAAGAATGACACGAACATAAAAAAACGATTCACATCTCTACAGTAAAGGGTAGATTTTCAAAGGTCCACGTGTGGCCGGGGCCTTGCGCGTGCCAAGCAAATTTTTGAAGGGGCCTGACCACGCACATAAACCCCGATATGCGCATAAGTGCAGGGCCTCTTCGAAGAGGCGGGCTGGGGGGCATGTTCTTGGCAAGGAGGGGCAAGGGGTGGGCTGGGACGGTGCCATTGATCACTGTACCGAAGACTTGTGAGCTGACAGCTGGCTGGTGAGTGCAACATACTTCAGCTCAGGAGCTGAAGTAAGTTGTAAAACAAAGGGAAAAAAAAGGTAGGGTTTAAGGGATGGAAAGGAGAGGGGAAGAGAGAGGGAATTTAGGCAAGGAGGTAGGGAAGATCCCTCCCAGTCCGCTCCTTAATTGAAGCGGACTGGGAGGGAACTGGGGAAGGCCTGAATGTGTCGCCGTGCAAAAATTGTAAAAGTCCCCCCCTTGCAGCGTGCATGTGCACACACAGCCCACGGATTTTCTATCATGCGCGTGCATATTAGAAAATCAGTGCATCCATGTATGCGCGCCAGGAAGCACGCACACATGGATGCGTGCACACATTTGAAAATCTACCCCTAATTGTTTACGTTTTGGAATTAGCTTGCTATTAAAAGCTTGATAAAAGTCCACCGTAAAACAATTTAGTCCCATTGACATTCAGGGAGAGAGAGATTTGATGACTTCCCAAATTCCCTTATCTATAATTATAGTCCAATTTGCATTTTTCCTCCATTTAATTGGGGTGATGAATCCAATGAATTAAAACATGCATTAATATTCTTAATATTACATAGTAACATGGTAATGACGGCAGAAAAAGATCAAATGGTTCATCCAGTCTCCCTAGCAAGTTTCTTATGGTAGTGACTGCCGCTCCGTGCAGGTTGCCCCCATGTTCAGGACCAGTGAGACCATTAGGCAGACTAGGTGGTCGCTTAGGGCACCGAAAGTGGGCATGGTACTGTAGTTTTACATGAAGGTGGCACTTTTGAAATTGAATGAGGTTGGAGAGGTGGTCATGGCGACATAGATGCGGGAGAGATCGCTTGTGGGAAAGAAGCTATGGAGGTACATTCTGTGCGATATGGGGAGTGGTGAGTTTGGGTTGAGAGAGAGAGAGATATGATGTGGTGCAGTGAGGACATCACTGCCTAGGGTGACTGGGCAACCTTGCACTGGCACTGTCCATGTTTCTGTTAAGGGTAGTAACTGCTGCTCTGTGCCAGTTACCCCCAAATCTTATGTTAAGGGTAGTAATATTTACTATCAAAATTTAGCAACTGTCAAACCCATAACAAAATTGTTAGCAATATCTTTATAGGGTGACCAGCCTTCTTGATAATTCAAACAATGCTGCTTGAACGTGCTTTACTTTTGGATTTGGCTGTAGAAGCAGTCCTGTGCTTTTGCCTTAATGTCTGTGTATCAGAACCCTGGACCATAAAAGTCCAATTCCCCTTTTTTTCCCCTGCCGTCAAAGCAGAGTGATGTTGTAGTTGCATCCAAAACATCAAGGCTAATTGGTTAAGGGTGGCAATCCCCATGCCTTCTTTTAAGAGCAGCAACTGCCGCTCCATGCAGGCTACTCCCACGCACCCTTTTCTTCATTTCTGACCTCTAGTCTTTAGGGATCCACAGTATTTATTCCATGCCCTTTTGAATTTGTTTACTGTTTTCATCCTCACCACCTCTTCCAGAAGGCCATTCTAGGCATCCATCACCTTTTCCATGAAGTAATATTTTAGATAGTTTATGATCAATATAGATTATAATTGTATTCCATAAACTATTTGGTTCTCTCATTATGATTATAAATTAGCTTATGTATTGCTTGTACAGCTTGAATTCTCTTCCTTTTCCTTCTTGCTTTAAAATATTGTGCTAATAAGTGGCAACTTTAATATGTAGCTTTGAATAGGTTAAATGATTTCCCTTTGGCTGACTACAATTAGTATTATATTTGTATTTCAGTTTTTAAAGTTGATATAATAAAGTTTTATCTTTCCTGCTGTTGTGTTATAGTCAATTTGAAAAAGGCTAAAAAAAAAAAAAAGTAATGAATTCAAGTGTAGAAATGATATTTGGTAGGAGAAGGTCCAATTAAATTTCCATGAGAGGTTTTAATGTTTATTTTTGTATTTATTTGTATTGATGGTTGACATTTGATTTTATTTTACATTTAGATGGTGACTTATAATAGCAATGTTAAGAGAGGGATACAAGGAATGAAGAATAAGAGGAGAGTAGGAGAAAGTTGAGAATATGAAGAGAGTAGGAGAAAGCTAATTTGAAAAAGTGAATTTTCAGTTTTGATTTCAGTGTAGTCTTATTCAGCAACTCTTGGATATCATGAAGGAGAGAATTCCTGAAAAGCACAGAATGAGAGGAGCACTGCAAGTGAAAGGAACAGTGAGTACCAAACGATTGGAGGCACATACTGAGTAATCATACTAGCTAATACAGAATTGTGTACATAGTTTTTTTGCTTATTTTCACTCTATTAATTATTGCACTGTTTAGTCCTCTGGACCCTTCTTTTCCTCTTCTCACCCATCTTGTTCCTTCATCTCCTTGTTACATATAATTTGAATTTTTTCTCTAACTAGGTTCTATTTTTACCCCTTTAATTGTAAACCGATGTGATATGAAAATGAATGTCGGTATAAATTTTTTTTTAAATAAAATAACTAAATAATCAGAGAGGAAAGAGAGAGAGGAGCAAGGTTGTGTAAGCATCTAAATGCAAGTGGAAAATTATTAAACTGACTATAAAGTCAGACAGAAAACTGCTGTAGAGAAGTAAGCAAGGGAGAGGGCATGGGAGGAATGTCATGATTGAAAAACTAAGTTGCAGAGCTGTAGTTGAAATGATCAGAGGAAAGAAAAAGAAAGACAAACTAGAACATTAAAATCATCACTTCTAGCAATGAATAGCGCACAGATTAGGGAATGAGTGGTGTAGCAAGAAAGATAGGGTTAGATTTTGGGAATACTATAAAGGAGCATGCTAAGAACAGAGCTGAGCTTGGATAAGTGAAGCTTAAAAGGTAAGAGATGAGAGAAGCAAGATGCCTAGATTGTTAGCAGAACAGGAGATAATACTACTCCACACTAGTAGAAAGAAAACTGGATGGGAGAAAGACATAGCAGAGAAAATCAGATCTTCACTTTTTGTAGTATTTAGAAAACGATAATGAGAACAGATGACACAGGAAGAAAGAGAAAGTAGTAGTATAAGATGGAAGAGAGCAAAAGAATTAGAGCTGAGTGTCACCAGTGAAACAGTGGTAGTTAAACCCATGAAAAGAAATTAAAGACCCTAGACAGCTGATATGAATAGAAAAGAATAGGGAACTCAAGACAGAGTCTTGAGACACATCAAGGAAGAACAAGGAACACACAAACATTTATAAGCAAAGAGGAGCAGAGAAGAGGGATATTGATGTCCAAGGTATGAAGACTGAGGAAAAGAAACTGAAGGAGGACGATTAAACTAGTCTTATACCCAAGGACTAGGGCAATCCATAGACAAGCTGATCTGTAAGTGTGAACAGAGCGAACAGAACAAGGTAACAGGGGTACGGAATTTATAGATGGTTGGCTGGCCAAAGGACAGTGTCATTAGGTTGTCCTTTGATTTTAGTCTATAGCCACTGCCGCTAATAGTAAAAGGCTCAGGATGACATCATATTGCAAGCTAGCACAACTGACAGTGATAAGAAAAATGGTTAGCAATGAAGTTGTGATAAAAACACAAAAGGAGATAGATTGGCTACAATCCAGAGGCAAGGCAAATTATGAAGAGTAAAATAGAGTCTCAAGTCACAGATCAAAGATGAAGACTTACACAGTAAACTTGATATACAATCTTTACTGTAGTTTAAAACATAAAGTAACTCTACTATCCCAACAAGCTGCAACAAAAAAATAAGGGCCCAAAAATACACAGCCTCATATTTCAAAATAAAACAAGCCATTCAGTGTACTAGCTTTCAGCCTTACGGTCTGTATTAAGGGAATTATTACTTTCTCTGTTCTTCAAAACAAAAATCTGTGCCTGTTTTATATCTAATTTGAGTCTGCAGATGGTGCCCAATGCCTCTCAGAAGATGACAGACAGGGCGTGAGAAGATGGCAGCTTTAAAACATCAATAATGTTTGTCATCAGATGTTTCACTTCTGTTGGAAACAGAAATACAAACTCTCATGGTCATGCAAAGAAACACATACAGGTCTGAGCTATACACTAAAAGTTCTGAATAAAAGCATATGATTTAATTTTAATATATAAGTTTTATGTAATGTAAATCCACTTTGAACTCTCTAGAATTACAACCTGTTTATAAGTTAATGAACTATAACAGTAGAAAAAATGGTACACATCATCTGAGAATAGATAGTAAAATCCATTGATCACTGTCCCAAAGACCCAGCTGCCAGCATGTGCAACTTACTTCAGCTCAGGAGCTGAAGTAAGTTGTGAAACGAAGAAAAAAAAAAAGAAAAAGGTAGGGTTTAGGGGGTAGGGAGGAGAGGGGAAGGGAAGGGGAAGGGGGAAGGGGTAGGAGGGTAGGGAAGTTCCCCTCCAGTCCGCTCCTTAATTGGAGCGGACTGGGGGGAACAGGGGAAGGCCGGAATGTGTCGCCGCACGGAAATTGCAAAAGTCTCCCCCCCCCCCCTTACGCGTGCCGCCTACACATACACGAATGGATTATAAAATTCGGTGCACATATGCGTGCGGCCCACGGATTTTCTACCATGCACATGCCAGCACTTGAATGTTAGAAAATTGGCACGTCCATGTGCGTGCGCCGGGAAGCGTGCGCGCACAGAGTGGAAAACCTACCCCATACTTTTGAATTTCCAAAGCATGCATGTAACTATTCAAGGAGAATTTGTGTGGATGTTTTAGCAGATATTGCTTGTGTAGGTAAATGTGGTGGGATAATTTTCATAGTTGAACTTACAGGCCTAAGCTCCCTTTTGAAACTGGTGTAAGTTATGAACATTTTTGCCACCTAAGGTACCTGTGATGTTACAAAATTATCCTCCCCACCCCATGCAAAAATGTAGTGACTTTTGAAAACAGGGCCCTTTGATGGCTAATAAGAAATGTTGCATATCAAGGAATCTCAAATGTCCCTAAATACTGACTGTATGATAAACAACTTTGAAAAATTTCTGAACATGCATTCATCACTTTAATGGCATCATTTTAGGCTGTCTCTTAAAGCAATAAATAATTTACACGCCTGTGCAGCACATGGATTATTAAGAAGACTTGACAAATGAACTTTCCATAACAATCTCTTGGATCTATGGACTGATGAGAACGATGCCAGTCTTTTTTTTTTGTCAAGGTAGAACAATGGTCTCTGGATAAACTTTTACTGTTGGAAAGGCAAATTACGTCCTAACTTGTGTAGCTATACAGGCAGTGGTCAGAATCCATAGCATGGTATTAATTACTAACAAGTGGTTCCCATTTACTATCCTGGCCATTCTGTCATGAGGAAACAGATGGAATCAGGATTTCATAATAAGGAGGGCTGCAATATTTTTCTGACATTAACACTTACAGGAGGTCCTTGGAGAGAGAAGATTTGGCCAGCAGGCAATTGAACCACCCACTCCTCAGCTCTCTCCAATATAAAGGATCACAGCTGTACAAGCAATGATTGTAAAATAGAAAATGAACTGGTTCACTTCTACTGGCATCATCTGTAGCCAAGACACAAGCAAATATTTTTGTAGGAAATCAGAAAATCTGATGTTTCTGTACATAATGCTGGCAGAGATCTGACTCCGGAGTGCTCTCATTAAATTGTCAGGTAGTCCATTTAGATGGAAGAATCTCTTGTCAAAAATGGCTTTTCTTCTAGGCCTCTCTTCTAATCTGATTCCTATCATGGAACATTCCCTCTTCTCTCCCACATTCATAGTCATGCATAGGCTATGCATGCTAGCAGTCTCTTATGTCTGAGGAAAAGGAACATGCATCACCCTCATGTATCCCTGCTCCCCACTGCCCCAGATAGGACACACAAAATGGGAGATGATCTGGCACCAATTGGCGGCTAAGTGCTAGTCTTTCAGAAGGGTTCAGTAAGAAATAGTCAGACAGATGATGTAGTGGACCAGGCCCAGAAGGAAGGGTTACATTCCCAATGCTGGATACGGAAATATTTATACACTCATTTCCCCTCTGTAATGCTCTTTTGATACTCCCCACCTCTGTCAAACCCCCACCCTTGATATATGGAGGGACTCACACACAAAGATTAACTTTCAAACCTATGGGCCTGATTTCCAAAAGAATTTACTTGAATAAAACAGTTTTACTCAAGTAAATGCACTTTACTCAAGTAAGTGGGCTTGTGAAAATTGCTGCAAGATATATGCCATTGAATTGTCCATAGGATTTACTCACGTAAGTGCACTTTACTCAAGTAAATGGCTTTTGAAAATTGCTAAGATAGTAGTTACATTTATGCACGTCACTCCTTTTGAAAATTACCCCTATGTGCATAACTGGATGTGCGCACGCAAGTGGACGCATGGAGATTTATCCTAGTATTTTATAAATGATGCAGTGGGTTGCTGCACAGTTTTATAAAATGCTGCAGTAGGAATGGGTGTGGCCTGGGCATGGGCATTTTGAGGCGTGAACCCACACCCATACTTACATGCCCAGGGCACACGCCCAGGTCCCCTACTGTGTAGCTTTGTTTCTGCTATGGAGGACATGTAAGTTATAAAATAAAGATCGGTAGGATTTTAAGGGTCAAGGTTAACTGGGGGGAATGAAGGCTATTAAACTGGGGGGTGGGGGGGGGGGTGGGTGTTGGAAAACCTATCCCTTAAATGGGCGAACTGGGAACAAACGGATTTTACAGGCATCGGCATTGGTGAGCATCCCTTTTAAAATCCCCCCACTTATACAGTAAAAGCAGCATTAGTGCGCACAGTTGCGTGCCCACTTAAAATCGAGCACATATGTGTGTGCAGCCAGGCTATTTTATAATATCCATGCGTATGTTTTTAAATGGCTGCATTCCTGGTTATATGCCAGCGCACATGCACCGGTCTGAAAGTTACTGTCACTGCAGCATACCAATCAACACCTTTTCATCACTTACAAGGTCTAAAATTCTTTAATGATGTCAATTTTACAATGGATTCCTCAATATATGTGCCCCTTCACCGCTATTTAAAATTTGCGGAGCTCCCGTGTGGCCCACTTATGCATGTATGTGGTCGTTTTAGCGCATGCAAGGCTTATAAAAATCTACCTTTATGTGCCGATACCTCTGCCAGTTCACCAAGACCCTCTTAGTACTTCACCCTGAATTTCCTCCAGTTCACCCAGACCTGTCATCCATAAATAGCATACAACAGACAAGCTTGATATCAATTGTACTAGATAATTAGTTGTAAAATACACGAATAAGTTGCAAATGTATTTGCATACATTTCTTATAAAATAGCAATTTCCACATGCACTTCTTGTCCCCACCCCAGACTGCCCCTTTTTTGCACAGATAAATGTGCATGCAAAACTGAAAATATATGCGTACTTTTAATGTGTATAAAATAGCATATATGCACATACAGGCTACTTATGTGCATATATGCTAATTGTTCATACATAACCCATTTGTGCATGGAAAGAGGTATTCCAGGGGATGGAGTCTGGGCTGGGGTGGGACTTACAATACATACATTTTTATTTTAAAAAGTATGCATGCAAATTCTCTTGGTAAAACTGCATGCACCCAAGTAGCAGGTGTAATTTTATGTACATAATATTGACAGGATAATTTTCAAAGCAGAATTACACACAAGTTTGCTTTGAAAATTGGTGTAACTGAGCAGCCTGAAAATGTATGTGGGCTGTCATTAAATTACTCCCTTCATTTTCTTTTTACAAGAAGAATGAATAAGGGAGCCAAAATGACTGTTGGGCTCAGGAGATGCAGCCAGGATGTAAGAAGCAAGGCAGGATTTATTGGGAACAAAATGCAAGACCAACAGTCCTAAAAAACAACACAACCCACGGGAAGCACTCAGCTTTGAGACATAGAAGAACAATTAAAATATAAGGGTCCTGCAAAAATTCTCTGCCGAAGAAAAGGAACCCAAACAGGCTTTATCTAAGGCACCCAGGGAAAGGTATCTTATAAACCAGTGAAAAAATCCCTCCTTTCCTGTAAAATAATATTTGCCTTACAATAGCTTGGCAGCAGCTATGCAGTTCCCGTTCCACGCGCTTGCTCCCTCTCCCTTCTTTGAGCCAAGGAATGGGTAGGTCCTTCGTAGGGTGCTTCATTTTCTTTTTTTTTTTTGGAACTTCAAAGTTATAACAAAAATAAACATCAGTGGAAAAATGACTTGTCATTTTTCCACTAATTTTTTTCTTGTTATAACTTTGCTAGTGACATGGAAGGGAATGATCCTTCTTCGACTGCTGACAATACAAGATGCATGCGTCTCAGTTAGCATGATGCAAACGCAATGCTCCTCTCAGGCTGTGCCTCGTGCGGCAATGCCGTTGACATGATGACATGGCATATGCATCCCGGCGCTGATTTGACCAATTATGTCAGATGCTGGCGGATGTACCTCCTTCCCCTTGTCTCTTGGTGTGCTTTTACTTGGTGCTCACGGTTTCAGCGGCCATTAAAAGTTTGCGGTATCTTCACAAAACACTCAGCATGAAGCTAAAGTTGATAAATAGCTATTTTTATGTCCAATTCAACACTCTTCACACCCTGCACTCCTCCAAGCCCCACGTTCCTGGGTTATTTATTTATTTATTTATTTATTTAAGAACTTTTTTATACCGGCATTCGTAGGACACATCATGTCGGTTTACAAATAACTGAGAAAGGAAAGGAAATTACAATGAACAGGGGAGGGGTTAACTGGGTGATATACAAAGTAGAGGAGAGGAGAGTCAAACAGGCAGCGTTACAAAAAGAACCATAAAATGGGGTTCCATTTTATGTAACCCCATTCCCAGTTGTGGGCTGCACTCCAAAGGGGCCATACATTTATTTATTTATTTATTTATTTATAGAATCTTTTATACCGAGGTACGTATAGCTATACATCACCTCGGTTTACAGGGAACAATAACTTAGCAACAGGCTTTACATATAACAGTTTACATAGGAGAACAATAATCAGAAACAGGCTTTCCATTAAACAGCAACAGTCTATACAAATAATAAAAATAAAGGCATTCAAGGTAAATCTGCTAACTTCATTGGCTATAATAACCATAATGTATTAAACTTCTGGCTTTACACAGTATCAATGAACTGACAAATGTACAGTCTTAAGTCACATTAGATTCCATAAATCGGTTTGAGAGACAGGAGGAGAGGTGAGAGGGATCAGGTAGGGATAGAGGGAAAGAGAAAATATGGGATTGCTGGGTTTAAGGGTAGAGATAAATCATTGATAGAAAGGCTTGTTCAAACAACCATGTTTTGAGGTTTTGTTTGAAAGTTTTGTGGCAGGATTCAAGACGCAGGTCCAATGGCATGTTATTCCAGATTTTGATACCAGCTATTGAGAATGAGCGGTCTCTGGTGGATACATGTTTAATGTGTTTTAGAGGATGAGTAGATAGTTTCGCTTGGAGAATAGTTCTGATTGGTCTGTTGGAAGTGTGGAAAATAAACTGATCAGAAAACCATTGCATCTCTTGGTTGTGAATGGATTTGTGGATGAGCGAGAGAACTTTAAATGTAATCCTGTAGGAAACAGGGAGCCAATGTAGGAACATGAGTGCTGGTGTAATGTGTTCATGTCGTCGAGTGTTCGTAAGTAACCGAGCGGCAGCATTCTGCAACATCTGTAAGGGTTGGATTGTGTTCTTCGGGAGACCCAGAAGTAGTGCGTTACAGTAGTCAATTTTTGGTAGTATTGTGGCTTGTAACACATGTATTTGTTGTCTCTATGGGGCTGAAACAAGATCAGAATACTTTGTTGGTGAGGGGAATTAATTTCTTTTCCTGGACCGAAGAGTGACAGGGATGATTCTTTATGCTTTCTTTTCCCTGGGAGAGGTGTACTTGTCCTCACTTTGTGTACTGTATTTGTTAAAGAAATACAATGGAGCCATTGTTTAAGTGCCCATAAATAAAGTGTTTACTGATAGATAATCAAGTGAAAGATGGCACAATAAACTCAGTCCTCAGCCCCACGTAATCTCTCTTTAATTACAGTCTATCTGTGCATGGGTCTCAGTTACCAGGGCCACTCTCCAGGGCTTGGCTAAGTGGAGATACCTGGTGGAAGGGACAGGAGGCAGTATATCTGAAAAGGACAGAATTGGCGTCTCTGAAAATACAGTCTATTATAGGTGATGAATGAGTGTCTCAAAGAGGACAAGTGTTCTGGTACCATCAATAGGGATTGGACTGCTACATTTTGCTCTTTTATTTCAACAACTGTTTCTTTGAGCTTTTCGCCAAAAAGATATTTCTCTAGACAAAGGAGGTCTGCTACCTTCTTGTGTACGGCTTCATAGATGCTATTAGCCTGAAGCTATGCCATAAGTCGAGATTGATGGAGGATGCTGAAGTAAGTGAAATGGAGTCAAATGATTCTTAGACAGATCGTAGAAGGTGTCTTATGCATTCCTCCACATCCAAGAACACTTGCCATCGACAGAATGAGGAAAAGGCTTTAGCTTTTGTATGTGTAACCCTGACTAGGGTCACCAAGTAATGTGCTAGAGATTTCTGGAGGGTTCCAGCTCTCCTGGGCCAGTAAGGAGTATGTTTAGAGGGTTCCTGCTCTCTTAGAGGTCATTTAAGTGACAGAGAGTTCTGCTACTGCAGAGCTCATGCAAACTGCAGGGCTTGTGTGTTTTGCACGCATCCTTCCTGCTAGGGGAGGGTGATTATATCGGGATCTGAGAATTTGGTGCTGGAGAAGGATGATGTAAAATGGTGCAGATAAAGGAGTAATAATAATAGGAGTTACCTGCCCTTTAAGGGGGAGGTGTTATTGAGGAAAAGTTATTTAAGATAATTTTCCAGGTATCTTGAGAGAAGAAGAGAGAGTTTGGGAGTGTAAGGGTTCCTGAAGTAGAGATGCTGCTTAAACTTTGAAATCTGAAAAGGATTCCTACAGTCATCTAGAAGGAGGAACCCGAAAGTCAAAGGAGTCCTTGCTGGGGAACTTCCAGGAAAGAAGTTTGAACTATATTACCCTGAAAGACCTTAGGGTTAACTTGGATTTTGTGTCATTCCTTTTCAAAGAAAGCTATTTGAAGAAGTGAGGTTTCTGCTGATCTTGTTTAAATTTTGGATTGTATCCTGTGGCTTGATTGAAGATATTTTCCCTGTGAAGAAGTGTTTTATATTTAGATTTACAATAAATTGTTCTTATTTGGGACCAACAATTGGTATGTACATTGGACTTTGTATTTTTGGTAAGTCTTCCCTTGGGTTTTCCAGATACTGTTCTGGTCCCTACTGGCGATCCCTGGAGAACCGTAATTGATCCTGGAGCTGCAGTAGGGTTGCTCACAATCTCTGCAGCCTTAAAAGTGACCCCAAGAAAAAGTGGGTTACACGTACAATCATGGAGGTATTGTACCATGTATAATTGGTGATGGGCAATACGGGCAGTTAGCATGGAGATCTGAAATATTTTCTAAAATTATCCAAAGGTCTATAATCTTTGCCTTTTGCCTAATTTGAATGAATTAGTGTCTTTTTCACCTTTTTCATGGCAGACTCGACCACAACAGACTGGTGAGGAAGTTGGATGATTCTGTAGTCCAGGGACTTTGAACTCTATACTTGAGGTTTAATTTCCTGGCTGCAGCAATGCTAGAAATAGGAGTTTCTCACATTCTCATTTGTAGTAAATTTAGAATGTTGTAAGCTGGGAGAGTCACAGGTTCTGAGGGCATGTCCGGGATATGGAGGATACCAAAAACCTTTAATCAGGAGTCTTTATCCTTCCGCACAGTGGCGCTCAGCATCTTTCCCATCTTTTCTGAAAACTTCAAGTAGGTAAGGTCCTGTGGAGGGAAAGAATGATCAGGAAGATCTGGAAGTGAGTCGGAAGGAATACCCGTAGATTCTTTCTCTAAGCCCAATGGCAAGGGCTCAGTGATTCAGGACCCCAATGATAAAGTTGACTCCACTGTAATTTGATGATGAAGAACCCTGAAGGAAGGGTTCTGATGATGTATTCACACCAACAGGTGAAGCTTGGACTCTGGTGGTCTGAGATGCACAGGAAGTATCAGAAAGAAGATTGCTACCTTTGACCATGCCCTTTGTAGTTAAGGAGGAGAAGGAATTTCCTAGAGAGAAAGGAAGCTGCTGGTCTGGCCTCAGCCCTGCACTGTGAAAAAGGAGGAGGTTGCAAACTCTGGCTTCATTCTTGCTCAAGAGGGGAGGTAGCTTTCCAATCTCAGTATCTGTCCTTTTTGTGATGGGCACTACTGGGAATAGGGGGAGCTTGGGGTCTGGTTAGTGGAGTGTTGAGTGTTCTATAGGGTAAAGGATTATCTTGAGGAACCGTACAATGATGAGAATGGGAGTAAGGGGAGGGTATGAATTATAAGGTAAAGGGCAGGTGACAGGAATGAAGTGTAAACAGCATTTGACAAAATGAGAAGGATAGAAGAAGAGTGGTAGAAAAGTATTATATACTGCTGTGGGGAAGAGAAAGGTTATTTACTGCCATGGGGGAGCTCTGTTGGAAGTAGAGGTAGAAAGAAAAAATACAAGCATGAAATTGAAGTTTTTAGAGAGAAAGTTAATGGATAGGCCATTGGAGAGAGGCTTGATCCTTCCACCCCCTACAAAATATTCTCCTGGCAACTTTAACTAACACCAACAATGAGATCTGAAAAATCAGCAGCACTCAGAGATCCTAAGTACTAACTCTGCTCTCAGGGTGAAAATTCAGAAGGAAAGCAAGGGCAAAATCCATGGGTACAATTGTCCCCAATGGCCCCAAATTCTCAATGAGAAAATCAATGAGGAGTTTCACTTTGAAAATTAGCTTGCAAAATTGCAGATACCTTACCTGCAAACTCCATGCAGTTTTTAAAAATTGCATCCCTTAAGTCTAACATCTTTGGTGTAAAAAGCATTATGTGCTTTTGTAACTACCAATAACATATGTGTTGGATTCATTTGTTGTGCATCATGGTCATAGAAGATGTGGTCCAGAGGTTATTTCCAGCCCCCAGACATTTTTACAAAGCAATAATTTGGTCCCAGTTTTGACAAAGAGATAGTTCCAATATTTATTGGATATGGATAGTACTAGATAACTTACTGGCACAGAATGGGATAGGCATCCTAAATCAGGCCCACAGTCTGCATTACTATGTCACTGGTACCGACGGTCGGCCCCTGTGACATAGTGAGGGCAAAGGCGATCGGCGACATTTTGAATACTGGCAGCAGATCGCCTTTGCCCTCACTATGTCACAGGGGCCGACGATCGGTACCTGTGACATCGTGAGGGCAAAGGCGATTGGCGCCATTTTGAGTACTGGCATCGGATGGCCGGCGTGCAGGAGGTCGCTCCTGGACCCCCGTTGGACTTTTGGCAAGTCTTGTGGGGGTCAGGAGGCCCCCCCAAACTGGCCAAAAGTTTCTGGGGGTCCAAGGGGGGTCCTAGAACGACCTCCTGCACTCCGGCCATCTGATGCCAGTACTCAAAATGGCGCCGATAGCCTTTGCCCATACTATGTCACAGAGGCTACCGGTGCCATTGGTCAGCCCCTGTCACATGGTAGGAGCACAAGATGGCGCAGATGACCATGTGACAGGGGCTGACCAATGGCACCGGTAGCCCCTGTGACAAAGGCTATCGGCGCCATGATGAAATCGGCACCGAGGGTGTGAGAGTGCAGGGGATGGTTCCCAGACTCCCCGCTGGACCACCAGGGAGTTTTGGTAAGTCCTGGGGGGGTCAGGAGGGTGGGGGGTTGTAGTTAATTTTAATTTTAGCTGGGACACGAATAGAAATCGCCATATTAACGCATCGGGGCGCCATACGGCCGAATGCAACTTATCTGCTCCCCGACGAATCCAAATCACGAATGCAACGTATGGCGTCCCTCTGCACATCCCTACCCTTTTTAAATATCAAGATTACATTGGCCATATTCCAATCTTCAGGCACAATGGATGATTTTAATGATAGGGTACAAATGTTACGTGTCCTGGCTATGGTAGGCCCGTGCCCGAGCCTACTCACCTCAGGATTTCAGCTGCAAGCTCCAGTTTACCTTCACTCGCGGCAGTGGGCAGCCATCTCCATCCCCGAGTGCCTGCAGCCTCCTCTGCCACTTCTGACTCCTGCGCGGCTCCTTCACATACCTGGCGGCCCCCCCCCCAATGCGGGCCGCGGAGTGACACCACCATCCTGCTTCTTCCGGGCCCTGGCTTAGGCACGTGTGCAACTCCTCGATTCTTAAAGGAGCTGTGGTGGAAAAATAGCCCACGGCCCCGGATGATGACATCACTGGGCCTCTGTATAATAGGAAGGACTCAGCCACTTGGTTCCTGCCTTGGGAACAGGTCTCCACGATTGCTCATGTGCTCGTTGCTCTCCGTTCCTGGTTCCTGTCATCCTTCCTGACTCCAGCTCCTGACTCCGTTCCTGTTCTTTGCTCCTTCATCTTCTCCTCGTCCCCTTGGACTGACTCTCTGGCTTTCACCCCTTCTTTGTTGGACTATGCTTGGACTGGACTCTCTGGCTTTGACCCCTCCTTCGTTGGACTATGCTTGTATTGATTTCCTGGCTCTGACCCTTGCTCTGCTTCCTCGTACCTTGCCTGCTCACTGCCTTACCAGGTCTTATTCCAATGACCAACAAGATAATTGGGCGGAGCTCTTACCGTGGGTAGAATTTTCTAAGGGTATATAATTCCTTGGAGCATGCTCAGTGCTTTAGTGGGTTAGATGCTACGGAGAAGGAAGGAGGCTAGATATCATCCCTGAATCTTAAGCAGTGTGTTCGGAGAGCTGGATATTCCCCCAGGATGTTAAGAAACAATTCCAGCATTCAAACAGAACTTTTGAGGAAAGAGATTTTGAGAACATTTTTAAATTGATTGACCAGAGCCTGAGGGAAGGGCAAATCCCTGGTATCCCAATAGACTAGATCAAAGATCTTTTCGGATTACAAGTTAAAAGTTTTGACCCATGTTGGGAACTGTTTCCCTACAGTTGATGCATGCGCCAGAGGTGGACCCTTGGGCCGAGGTGGGGTTTACGCAACCTGTAGGAAGGATCCTACAGGTCCCCACCATCGGCAAGCAGAGTGGGCTGACAGACGGAGGCTGGCTGGTGCTTCATAAATACCAGCCTACATTCCCCGCGGGTTGAGCCTTTGGGTGCCGGGGCCAACTAGACTTAGGTGTTGTCATAGATGAAAGAGTTGGAGACAGCCCAGAGACAGCAACAGGGGATAGGTACAGTCTGTACTGGATGAGGTAGAGTCCCGGAGACCCAGGCGCCAAAGGAAGACAGTCTGACTAGGGGCCCCCGAGTAAGAGCAGGCCAAAGCCTGAATAGCCCAGGTCCAGGGCAAGGACTGAAGAGGCATCATGAGGCAAGCTTGAGTCGGGGCTTGCGGCAATCTGGAAGTGGTGGCAAGCAAGGCTGAAGTCCAAATGAGGAGTCAGACAAATGTAGTCAGGCGATGCAGAGATCCGGGTCTGGAGAGAGGCAATGGAGTAGTCAGGCAATGCAGAGGTCTGGGTCTGGAGAGAGGCAATGGAGTAGTTGGGCAATGCAGAAGTCTGGATCTGGAGAGGGGCAACGGAGTAGTCAGTCAATGCAGAGGTCCAGGTCTGGAGAGGGGCAATGAAGTAGTCAGGCAATGCAAAGATCCGGGACTGGAGAGAGGCAAATGAGTAGTCAGGCGATGCAGAGGTCCGGGTCTGGAGAATGGCAACGGAGTAGTCAGGCAATGCAGAGGTCGGGCTTGGAGAGTCAACGACATGGTCAGGCAAAGCAGAGGTTGGGCTTGGAGAGTCAACGATGTGGTCAGGCAAAGCAGAGGTCGGGCTTGGAGCGTCAATGCCTTGGTCAGGCAAAGCAGAGGTCGGGCTTGGAGAGTCAACGACATGGTCAGGCAATGCAAAGGTCTAGGTCTGGAGAGAGGCAAATGAGTAGTCAGGCGATGCAGAGGTCGGGCTTGGAGAGTCAACGACATGGTCAGGCAAAGCAGAGGTCGGGCTTGGAGAGTCAACGATGTGGTCAGGCAAAGCAGAGGTTGGGCTTGGAGAGTCAATGACGTGGTCAGGCTCGGAAAGTCAACAACGTGGTAAGGCAAAGCAGAGGTTGGGCTTGGAGAGTCAACGACATGGTCAGGCAAAGCAGTCAAAGTCTGTGTAGTCAATCCAAATAAAGGTTGATTAGTAGAAGCACAGGAACAAGGAAACTAGGAACAAGGAACAATGAGGAACAGGAACAGTGGAATGAGGGGGAAACCCTCAAGAGACAATGAGTACTCGAGCAGCGAGGAGACCAGTTGCAAAGGCAAAGCTAGGGAGTGGAGCCCGGGCTTATATACCAGTGCTCCGCTGACGTAATCATCTGGGGCTGCGGCCTGGTTCCTGCCACGGGCCCTTCTTAAGGAACAGTGAAGCGCTCGTGCGCACCTACAGAGAGGCATGGCGCCGAATGATGGTGTCTCTCCGAAGGCCACGCAGAGAGACCTGAAGCTGAACAACCGGAATGGTAGCTGAACCAGAGGCACCAGGGGTGGCCCGAGGACGGAGCCAGCAGCCCACCGCTGCCAGAGACAAGGAACCAGGCATTGGAGTCGTTGGAGAGGTGAGGGGGTACCTCACCTCTCCAACGACTCGCTTAAGAACAGTTTGTTTCTTGGGGATATTTTTCTGTCTTTTTGCAAGCTACTTGCTGGGACCCCATTCCAGCCACCTAAGCTTCCAAGAGGAGGAGATTTTCCACATGGATAGTAGTGTAAGAGAGCCTAGAAGGGAAGTAAAACCTACGATGGACAAACTATTATTTTTATTGCTATCATCTTTTTTATTTATTTATTTTATTTAAATCATTTATATACCGTTTTACCATGTACATGACATGACCAAAACGGTTTACAATACACTATCAAAAAATAAAAACCTAACTAAAATGTAAAATAAAAATAGCACCCCAACTGCATTAAGCAAAAAATTAAAATTAAAAATTTTGGAAAAAAAATTACAATCAAAAAACTCATGATCAATTTTCAAAATAAAAATAAAATTTAAACTACAGTAGTTTTTAACCATTAACTTATAAACAAGAGAAAGATAATAACCCAGCACTTATTCACTGTAATCAATCAAACAAGAGTATTGTTCAGAAATCAGGATCTAGCTTTTAGTAAGATCCAAATTTCCAAAAGCTTCTTTAAAGAAGTACGTTTTTAAAGCTTTTTTGAATTCTTTTTTATTTTGCATTTGTCTCAAGAAGTCAGGTAAGGTATTCCACATTACTGGCCCTGCAACCGAAAATGCCCTTTGTCTGGTGACATTTAAGGCAGTCTTTTTTATTGTTGGGACTTCTAATAGATTTTTTCCTGCAGACCTGAGGTCCCTAGAGGGTTTGTACATTCGCAATTCCGAACACAGCCAAACAGAATCAGTACTATTTAGTAAAGAACGAATCATCATTAGAATTTTAAATTTTATTCTATATTTGACCGGAAGCCAATGTAACTTCTGCAGTACTGGAGAAATGTGCTGTCTAATAGGGGTTGATGTTAAAAGTCTAGCTGCAAAATTTTGGATGAGCTGGAGAGGTCTGATAGCAGAATCTGGTAACCCTAAATATAATCCGTTGCAGTAGTCCAACCCCGAAAAAACCAGGGCCTGTAGGACCGATCTGTAATCATTGTAAAATAAAAGAGGTTTTAATCTTTTTAGTACGTGTAGCTTAAAGAAAGAATTCTTTACAACCTTCGAAATGTGATGAGAAAGGGATAAGTTTGAGTCTATCCATACACCTAAGTTCCGTGCAATTTTTGTAATTTGGACATTTTCTTTTTCTAACATAATATTATCAGGAGGGGTGTTTATTGGATTTGATATAAAACTCAGAAATAGTATCTCAGTTTTCTTTTTGTTTAATTTTAACCGATTGTGTGCCATCCATTTTTCAATTACCGAAATATATAACTGCACCAAACTTAATGTTTCTTGCCATGACGACTTATATGGAATAAAAAGTTGAATGTCGTCAGCATAAATTTTATACTGCACATTTAAAGATGAAAGAATGTGACATAATGGAAGCAAATAAACATTAAATAATATGGGAGATAATGAAGAGCCCTGAGGAACTCCAGTTGACTGACAATATTGATAAGAAGAATGAGCACCAATATTAATTTGACAAGGACGATCAGAAAGAAAACTTTTAAACCAATTTAATACAGTGGCTTGAATGCCAATAAGTTGTAGAGTAGATAGTAAAATTTTATGGTCCAAAGTATCAAAGGCAGCTGACACATCTAAAAAGATTACCAAAAAATCAGTGTAAGAGTCAAAGCCTCTTAGAAAGTTATCAAAAGATGACAACAGAAGAGTTTCTGTGGAATGACCTTTACGAAACCCATGTTGATTTGGGTTTAATATGCTATGTTCATTCAAATAATCTTTTAGTTGAAATAAGACCACAGATTCCAGTGTTTTCGCCAGAGATGGTAAAGAGGCTATTGGTCGTAAATTAGAAAGCTCTAAAAAAGGCTGAGAATTATTTTTCTGTATAGGCAATATTGACGTTTGTTTCAAAGTGTTGGGAAATACACCAGTCTTTAGTGACTGATTTATAATTTGACATACAAAATCAGGAGAATTTTTGATAATATCCCTAAACAACATACCTGAACAAGGATTAAATATGGAATTTGAAATTTTTTGTTTATTAACAATTTTTTGTATTGTATTTGAGGAAATTTTCTTCAAATTCCGACCATTCTGCATTAACAGTTTTTTGCTCATAGTTTGGATATGGCAAACTTGTGAACTCTTGGGTTATTGTTTCAATTTTTTCAAGAAAAAACTTTGCAATTTGATTACAGATTTCATTTGTAATTGTTGGATTTGTAATAGTGTGATCTGTTGTTAACGTTTTTACTATATTAAACAGTACTGTTTGGAATGCTTGTTTGGATAATTTTATTTAAGTTGCAGTAATAACTTTGATTTGAACACCAGCTTGGACTCCAGTTTGATTTTTCCCTATTACTCCCAGTGCTTTGGTTGAGTGGAGAACACTGGTGTGAGCATTGGCTGTATCCTACAATTCCCTGACTCTCCTTTGGGACATCATTGCACCAGCTGTAGATCTTAAAGGTAGAAAGTGATCCTCTGATAGTGGCTAACCATGCCAGGGGCCACGAAAGACTATCTTTCTCCCATCTGGACTTGGACTCAGATCCTTGGCACCCCTGGATGGTGTTTGCAGCACAAGACAGGAGACAGCTACATTTAGTAGGGATGTGCAATCGTTTAGGATGAATTAGGTAATTTAATTGAAATTGCCTAATTCATCCTGGTTCGGGGAACCCGAAAACCGAACCAAATTTCAATTAAATTACCTAACGGGGGCGTGTCGGGTGGGCGGCACGAATTTCGGGGCGGGGCGAGAGGTGTGTTGGGGGCGTGACGCCGGCCCAGGGGCAGCGGTCCGGAACCCCCGCTGAACGACCTCCTGCAGTCGATCTCCTGCCGGCGCCATTTTCCGTACGGAAAACAATTCGCGGCAGGAGATCGCTCCCGGACCCCCGCTGGACCCCCAGGGACTTTTGGCCAGCTTGGGGGGGCCTCCTGACCCCCACAAGACTTGCCAAAAGTCCAGCGGGGGTCCGGAACGACCTCCTGCAGTCGATTCGTGTTGGTCTATGGCCGCCGCCATTTTGCGGCCGCCATTTTGCAAAATGGCGCCGGCTGAAGACAACACAATTCAATTGCAGGAGCCCATTCCGGACCGCTGCTGGACCCCCAGGTAATTTAAGGCATTTGGGGTGGGGGATTTAATTTAAAGGGTCGGGGGTGGGTTTTAGGGGGTTTTAGTGTGCCAGTTTTCCTGCCATTGGTTTAGGGCAAGTAAGTACTTCCCTCCCAAAGTTGATGAAGTATTAAGGCATTTGGGGTGGGGGATTTAATTTAAAGGGTCGGGGGTGGGTTTTAGGGGGTTTTAGTGTGCCGGCTCACAATTTTAACAATTTTCACGATATTTTAAACACCCAAACGGCAACAATACGATTCCCTCCCCCTCCCAGCCGAAATCGATCGTTAAGATGATCGAGGACACGATTCACATCTCTAATGCCTAGAGGACATTGCACAGATTCTGTTTTGAGGAGATGAAGTCCTTCCTACTGAGGTCACCTCTCCAAGACTCATGGTCATCTGAAAACCAATGTGTGGATGTTGGAAGATGCTCAGGTGCCTTATAGTCAAAACAAGTATTGTAAGTTGAATAATGGGTATCAATTTAGAAATGTTGTTTGCAACTCTGAATCGCTGTAACTCAAAACGCCTGAAATCTAGGACTTCCTACAGTAAAAAACTATTTTTTAGTTGCTGTAATTGCCATATTGTAGGCAACTACATTTTTTTTTTAAATTAAATTTTATCAAATTCAGCTAAACCTTTACACCACCGAATTTCTAATTAATGTACTAATTGTTTTATCAGCTGAAGTTTCATAGAGAACCATGGCACAGATGTAACCATAGAGATAAAAAATGCCATCAAGGGAGTCACGTGATGTGGTGATCTGGGATAGACGTGTCTGACCCAGCTCCAGGTGACCACCTTGAGATCCTCTACAAATCTACGGCATCCGCAGCTTTCAACGCCCACCAAACTATCTGTGAAGTCTGCCTATGAATATCGATTGTTATATGAGTAAATCGTCGGTCACCATGCCTCCCAAATTGGTGAAAAAGGACAAGGAAAAATCTAAGTCGGGAGACGACAAAATGGCTAGTGGATGAGGAGGCAATAGAGGCCTTAACGAAAGCGGTCACAGCGGCCTTAGCTCATAAGTTGGATAAAATTTCTGAACAACTGACTATCTTGCAAACTGCGTTAGCAGAACTCCCGCCGCGTATTGAAACGCTAGAGCTTCGAGTGGGGGTGGTGGAGGACAAGGCCTTAGCCACGGAAGGCAAGATTCTCAAAATGGAGAAACTGATACAGGCACAGGATGACCGAATAGACGATCTGGAAAATCGCTCGAGGCGAAACAATTTGTGCTTCATCGGGATTCCGGAAACCATTCTGGACCAGGACTTGGCGGATCAACTTACTCAGTGGCTTCCCTCAGCGCTCAACATCCCGGAACAGCTAAGTTCATTAAAAATAGAATGGGCCCATCGCCTAGGCAATAAGGCAGGCCCGAATCAGCGCGCTCGAGTGGTTATAGCTCGCATTCTGGACTTTGCCGACCGACAAAGGATCTGGCAGGCATCTCGGAAGTTCTCTACTCTCAAATTCCAAAATGAGCCAATTCGAATATTCCAAGACTTCTCGGCGAGGGTCGCAGCGAAACGGAAAGAATTTGGGCCGGTATGCTCGCAGCTTGCTGTTAAGCAGGTGCGTTTTGCGTTGCAATACCCCGCTAAACTACGCATTTGGCACAACGGACAGATACAGGCGTTTGAATCCACCCCCGACGCTCAAAAGTACCTTAAGTCAGCCCTTCTTCTATCTGCCGAGCACAATGGAGAGGCAGCTACGTCTTGAATTGAAGCTTCGGCCTGCATTAAAGGCAGCAATTTCTGCAGCCCACGGCTATTTTTGTGGTGTGCTGGATTGGACCTGGTAGGCTAATTTTAGCCTCGGGTTTCTGTGCTTACTTCAGCGACTCCTGGTGCGTTCCCGGGGGAGGATGTCCAAGTTTACCATTTCGCAGGGACGCTGACGACATGATGGTTTCCTTCCCTGCATTTCCAGATTGGATCTCGGGCGATTTCACCGTGGGATCCTCTTTTCATCGAATTGACACTTTTGTGTATGTTTTTCAGGTTCAGTCTCTGGCGAGGATATTATATTGGTTCATTTCTGGATCGGATGCCGATATCTGATCATATTTGAATTTTCTAGACTGAGGTGGTCACCTGATCACATGTTTTGGTTCCTACTCTCATTACTGAGAGACTTAGGTGATGTGGAATGGTTGGTGTGGGGGAATATTGGAATGGGTTCTGGGGGGGGGGGGGGGGAAGGGGAGCTCAGGGAAGATATAGGTCCAAATGGAAGAGGGTACGAGGGATGCATTCTAACTATGTACTGGGGATACTGTTCAGAGGGTGGTTGGAAGTTCTTTCACTGTATTGTGGTTCATGGGGTCACACACTGCTATTTTGCTCTGTTATCATGCCATGGGGGTATGCTCACCTGGGCAATACAGTTTTCAGTAGTGAGACTGGTTCTAACAGCATAACTTGCTTTATTTGCATTACCATCAACGCGTAATATCATGGCTCCAAAGGTGAATTACATGAGTTGGAATGTTGCGGGTTTGGGTACACCGGTTAAGAGGGAGAAGGTGCTAGCCCGTTGTCATAAGGACAAGGGGGACGTCGTTTTTCTACAGGAAACGCATATGGGAGACAGTAAACATAGCAAGCTGAAGAACAAAAAGGGGTGTACTCAGGTTTTTTTTTCTTCGGGGACAAGCAAACGAAGTGGTGTTGCTATATTAATACAGGGTTCTAATTCCTTTCCAACTGGAATCGCAATGGTCAGATACAGAGGGGAGATGCATAATTATTAAAGGTCTCTTATATGGTGCCCCTATCTTAATGGCTTCCATCTATGGCCCCAATAAGTATGATCATAAATTTTTTGCTCAATTGGTGGCACGGGTGTCAGAGGCGGGTTCTGCTTCTGTTATTTTGGCCTGTGACTTTAATTGTTTAGCGGATCCCCTTATGGATAAATGCTCCGCGACTCCTACTTCTCCTTTGGGTAAGGGGAAGGGTATTTCCTTTTTATGTCGTACTCTACAGCTTGTGGATGTGTGGCGGGCACTCCATCCCTCTGAAAGGGATTATACCCATTATGCGAGGGCTCACCTGGCCAAATCCAGAATTGATTATATGCTGATCTCGGAGACCCTTTTTTCTGCAGTCGAGACAGCAGAGATTGGGAATTTAGTTATTCTAATCATTGCCCAGTGCTCTGCACTATGGGGGAATCCACTAGTCTACCCTCCTTGTTTCAATGGCACATGCTGGAGTGGCTTGCTACAGATAATGAATTTAAGGCATTTCTGTTAGGGAGGTGGCAGCAGTATGTTGAGTTTAATGGGCAACATATGGATACTCCAGTCCTTTTCTGGGAAACTGCCAAGGCTGTCCTCAGAAGTGACATTCTTAAATATACCATTCGGAAAAAGAAGCAGCAGAATGCCCAAATCTTAGTATTGGAACGTAAACTGACATACTACAAAGCCCAATGGAACAGACAGAATACTGATCTTTGGGAAGCCAGATTTCGGCAAACCCAGGTGGTTTTGAATGACCTTTTGCACCGGAAGGCCACTGGAAACCTATTCTCCTTTAAGCACAAATTATTTCTTCATGGAAATAAGCCAGGCAGGTTACTGGCGTGTTTGTTCAAAACGAAATCCCCTTCCAAATTTATCACACATATTAATAAACCAAATGGCTCCCCTGCTGAAGCTACGTCCGAGATAGGGCTTGTGTTTCAGAATTTTTATCAGCACCTGTATGCTTCAGAGCATCCGAACATCGCTAATCAAAATTCTTTTTTCAATAACTTACAGTTGCCTACCTTATCTAATCAACAGCGAGAATCCCTTAATAGACCTATCACGCCCTTGGAGGTCACGAAAGTAATTTCGGATCTCCGGTTACATAAATCACCCGGGCCAGATGGACTGACTTCCTTATTTTATAAATCCCTTAGTGATCATCTTGTTCCAACCCTGACAACGCTTTTTAATCACATGATCTCTGATGAGGTCTTGCCAGACACTATGAAAGTGGCAGCTATTACGATACTGCCTAAACCTGGAAAAGATCCGGCAGAACCAGGGTCCTATCGCCCTATTTCATTGCTCAATCAGGATATTAAGGTGTATGCCAAAATTTTAGCAAACCGATTAAAATTTGTGCTGCCGGACCTTATATCCCAGGAACAGACTGGCTTTGTGTATGGCAGACGCCCGGTGTCGAATATTCGCCGCCTACTGGTTGCTTTGGAGAGCTGTCACCGTAAGGGTGTGGTCGACCCTTTGTTGGTGAGTTTTGACGCTGAAAAAGCGTTCGACCGGGTGGCCTGGCCCTATCTCTTCGTTGCGCTGGAGAAATTGGGTTTTTCGGGACCCTTTCTCGCAGCCGTTAAATTGCTGTATCGAGACCCCAAGGCTTTCATTTGTATCAATGGCTCCACGTCTCCCTTATGTACCTTGGAAAGGGGTATGAGGCAGGGCTGCCCCCTATCTCCCCTTCTTTATATATTATCTCTGGAACCATTAACTCAAAAAATTTGTCAATCCTCCCTCATCACAGGTATCACAACAGGCCCTATTGAACAAAAAATGATGTTATTTGCTGATGACATGCTAATGTTGCTTTCTAATGCCAGGCAGACCTTACCTGTCCTTCTTGAGATGATACAGACCTTTGGCACTTTCTCGGGACTGAAACTCAACCTTACTAAATCTGAAGCCTTAGATATTACAGGGTCCCTTCAATCTAGCTGGCCGGATTTCCCGTTACTTTGGGCCCAAGACACGATTAAATATCTGGGGATCAAAATACATAAAGACCCTATGCACTGGTACCTCTGCAATATTACTCCTTTATTGAAATCCTTCCAATTAAAAGTACAGAGTTGGAGGCCACTCCCACTATCCATTTCTGGCAGAATAGCCTTGGTAAATATGATCCTACTTCCTAAGCTATTATACATTTTACAGATGGTTCCCTTTTACCTGAAATCCAAGGACATACGTCTGTTATACAGGATATTGGGTGCTTTTTTCTGGAACTTTAAGAAGGCCAGGATTGCCTTTGCTACTTTAATAGCTCCTAAATCGGAGGGTGGTATGGGAGCAGCGAACCTAAGATACTACAATATTGCTTGTTTATTACCTACTTTACGGAAATGGCTGGGTTATAGCGTTCCATCGGAAATCCTACGACTGGAACAGGCAGCATACCATCCGAGACATTTAGCATTTTTATTACACTCCCCCGGTGGGACCCTTCCCAGGTATATATCCCAGGGTCTAGTCGTGGGGGGACTAAGAAATTGCTGGAAATTTCTTAGACAATTTTTGCATCTTGAATGGAAGGTATCCTATTGTTTGCCATTACTGAACAATCCAGATCTACCAGCGGGTATACCTGCTAAAACCCTGACACGATTTCAAGCGAAGGGAATTGTTGACCTGCTCCCATTCATGGATTTACAAACTAACAATATCCGATCATTTACGTATTGTTGTACTAACTTAGATTTTTTTCCCTCTGATTATCTTACCTACTTACAAATTCGTAGTTACATTCAGCATGCTGTGCTATCTTGTAAAAGGGCAATCACTAATGGTCCATTTCAGAGATTTCTACACATTAGTGGACTTAAAGTGGTTAAACTTTCCATGTATTACAGATTTTTACATGAGTCCTCCCAATATGCTATATACGCTAGCAGTTCTGCTGCCTGGTCTAAAGACTTGGGGTGCGAAAGTACCCAAATTGTTCAGAAGGCAGCCCTGAGTGTGTCCATGCGAGAACTGCACTTTAGGGTAACTCATAGGCTGTTACTTTGGCCACGGCGGGCTTTCCTAGCTGGGATTGCACCGTCAGGGGCATGCCCTAAATGCTCACAGGTTAATGCCTCTCTGTTGCATTGTTTATGGGACTGTGCGGTAATACAACAATTTTGGACACTGATATCCAGATATTTTTCAGAGCATCTCTCCGCGAGCTTTTGTCTGCTGGGAATCCACCCTACTTCCGAGGCCACACGAGTACAGTGGACGTTACTACTTCATAAAGGCTGCTTGATGGCCCTTAGAATTATTCTACGCCATTGGATTTCCACGTCATCCCCGTCTCTGCAAGAGAGGAAAGATGCAATGTTGGACCTTTATCTTCTAGAGCGTAAATCGTTCCCAATGTCTTCCCAGACACAGTGGACTAAGCTCAATAACATTTGGTCTTCAATCCTTCAGACATTACCTTTAAGTACCGCAGATTTGGCTCACTAAACTGGACGGCGAGCCTGGGTTGCTCTCTGCTTTCTGGGTGCTACATAATGCCTCTAGCTTTTACCCCCATTAGTGTATTCCTTGTTAGTAGTGGGCCCCACTTAGGTACCTCCATTTATCTTATATCATGACCCTGCTGGTTGTGGTAATATTTTATTATGAATCTGCACTATCCTACCTTGTGGTCTGATAGCTATGACCCAGTGGCTACACGCCTATCCCATTGTACTTCAGCATTCGTTATCTAATAGTAGTCGTTTGGACAAGCGAACCCCTGAGTGGCCGTGGGATAGGGGGAGGGAGGGATGACGTGCCTTTACCATGATGTATATTGCATAATGTTATACCTGAGTGTACTGCATTATTGTTCAGCAAAGTTGTTCAGTTCTTACATATCCTCGCTAACTTGCTTTATCGTTATCATTGGTTCACTCGGGTGCGTGTCCTCACCCTATTGCTGGTCTAGTGTTTATAGTTTCGGTTTCGGACCATTTAACTTTAGTGATATGTACCTCGTTTTTCTTTACTTGTATCACTCTTATGAAAACTTAATAAAAATGATTACAAACAAAAAAAATGCCATCAATGTGGCAATTAGTAGGTATGTGCACCCCTAAAAATTGTTTCGTTTCATTTTTGTAAGGATTTCCTGGTTTCTGTTTGTTTAATATTTATTTTGGCTCAGTACACTTGCTGAACTGAAACAAACATAAAAAAAACAAAGCACCTCAAAACAAAAACTGAAACAGGGCTCCCTAGACCCCTCTGACCACCCCTCTGCCCTCCCCCCTCCCCCCCAAACGTTCCCAGAGCCATGAACCTCCCTGGCCCTCAGACTTGTGCATTTTGACATCACTATGGTGCTGGTCTCAGGGGCAGCTGGTGTCATTGTGTTGTATAGTCTTACAATTCACCATACAAAAAAAAACCTTTCAAATTCTGTTGAAGGTCTTAAACACCATGGCTAATCCCTTAAATTTAATTCTGGTTTTGATAAGTAGCCAATGAAGGCCATCCAAACAAAAGTAATGTGCTGGTGTGCATCTGCTTCCAACAATAATCTTGCTGTGGTATTTTTGATCAACTGTAGACATTGCAGACTCTTCTGTGGCAACCACAACTAGAGCAGATTACAGTAATCTAAATGAGAATTTATCACTGTATAGATAATGCGGGCAAATGTTTATGAGAAAAATACAGCCAAATCTGTCAAAGTAGGTGAAAGAAATAAGATTTTATGACTGACAAGATCTGGGCATCCAAAGTCAAGTTGATATCCAGTACTGCTCACAGGCTAAGCATCCCATCCTGTACTGCCAAGATTTGCCATCATTCCTGACAACCAGGCATGGTACTATGCAGTCCTTCTTCTCAAACCCACAATGACTAAAATTTGCCAAGATTTAACCTTAGTCTGAGCTCTTAAGCAGCCCAAAACCCTCTGCAAACATAAATTAAGGCATTCCAAGGACTACATTTCCTGTACTACAAGTGTTGTCTTTCAAAAAGTAATTTGCAAAAATGGATTTCCTGTTTTAGGTCCTGTTTACTATGACTTTTTCACTTATTCTGAGGGTAATTTTCAAAGGGACATTTGCGGGTAAAACAGCACTTTACCCTTCAGAAATGGCCCTTTTTGAAAAGTGCCCAGCTGAGATACATGACATTTTAAGTACATTAGGGATAGGTATTTGAGGTTAGAGTCTGAGTTTATGTACATAATTTAGATTTTGAGAAGTATGATGGTAACTTACAAATGGGTGTGCAGGCACCCATTTACATGTGTGGTTTGGCATGCACCCAGAGATGTGGCAAATTTCCAACATATTCACACATATGTGCATATGTTTTAAAATAGCCTGGGCATGGACATCTGTGGGCCTAATTTTGCAAGTGGGTGCTCATAAAATCGGGTTTCAGCCATGCAAGTGGAGGAATTTTATAGCCATGACCAGTTTCACCAGTTCATCCACCAGTTCACCCAGTCTAGAGCTAGGTCCTCCAAACCTCCCTGGCTCTTTAGCCTGTACTCCCCCCAATTACCCCAGGCCCCTTAAGCCCCTCGAGGATGTCTGTATTTTGTTTTTAACTTACACCTCCTCCATACCATACATCTACAATCAACTCAACCAACCAAACCCAGGCACGAAAGAAAAAGTATCTACAACTAGCATCAACCATATTCATTATAATTCGGAACTTATAAGAAGTAATGATAGAATCCCTCCTTTATGATAAATTAATACTATTACTGTTACTTCCCTTTTTTCCCTTTTCCTCCCTTTTTCACCCTACCATCTTCCCCTTCCTTCCATTCCCCCCCCCCCCATTATTACTTTTTTGTAACTATGTATAATTTATCTGTTTTTGTTTGACCTTGTAAACCGTTATGATGGCTGAACCGAATGACGGTATATAAAAATGAATAAATAAAAATAAATAAATACCAGAAATAAATTTATGCTATGGATTGGAACTGGGCACACACCCAGGCACATAGGTATTTGTACTCACATCTCTTGGCCATGCCACGCCCGTACCATGCCAACACCACGCCCCTTTTTCTCCAACGTGAGATGCGCGCACATTGGCACATGAGCATGCATATCTGCCCACTTTATAAAATCGGGTGGACATGCGTATGTGCTAGATGCACGCCCATCTCCCGATTTTGGCGCTCCATCTCTTTTAAAAGCCCAGCATGCATTTTAATTAGGGGATGCACAAATAAGTTGAGCTTGCCTGTGTTGAGCAGATTTTAAATGCCGCCTGGATACTTGCGTATCTCCTGCAGCGCGCACATCTCCAAAGTTTTTAAAAGGGGGCAGGGCTTAGGCGTTGTCTAGGTGGGGCACGAGTGTTTCGAGCTGTGACCCAGAGATGTGCATATAAATATTTATGCGCCCCAGTGTGGCCGAGGTACGCTGCCATGTAAATATACTTCAGCTATGGAGGAGATATAAGTTATAAAATAAAGAAAACTAGGCAAATCTTTGGGGTTTTAAGGGTCAGGGCTAACTGGGGGGGAGTGAAGGCTATTAAACTAGGGGGGGGGGGTTTGGAGGACCTGGCTCTTAAATGGGTAAACTGGGGATGAACTGGTAAAACTGAGAATGGCGTCAGCGTGTGCCCTTTTTAAAATCAGCCATCTTGCGCAGTAGAAGCGAGGTTTGCATACCCTTGTATCCACCCACTTAAAATTCGGTGCACATGTGTGCACAGCCAGGCTATTTTATAATGTGCGCATATACACACACAAATCATAAAACAGTCGCATCCCTGGGCGTGGGCCAATGTATGTGTGGAAATGTGTGCTGGTTTGAAAGTTACCGTGCCTGAGAATAAATGTCCTCAGAAACTTTCCCTGTACAACGTAGCAGGTGTGAATTTGTGCGGATAGTTTTTGTGGAATAATTTTCTAAGGAATCTTATGTGTGATATGTTTGCTTTGAAAATTACGCCCTTTGGGCCAGATTTTCAAAAGCATTTACTCGAGCAAAACTGGTTTTTGCTCGAGTAAATACACTTTACTCAAGTAAGTGGGCTTTTCAAAATTGCTACAATATATGCCATTGAATTGTCCATAGGATTTACTCAAGTAAGTGCACTTTACTCGAGTAAATAGCTTTTGAAAATTGCTACGATAGTATGTCACATTTACATGCGTAACTCCTTTGAAAATTACCCCCTTTGTGTTTATAGAAAAGATTTAAAGGTGAATTTTCAAAACCTTGTGTGTAAAAATTGGCATATATATGTGTAAACAGCATGTACTCTTGTATATGCTTCTTTTTTTTTTTTTTTTTATAAACCTCATGCATGTGTACATAAGGATTTGCAAGTAAATTTATGTACGCAAAAAAGGGGGCAATCTAGGGGCATTCTGGGGCAGGGCCAACATTTACACGTGTAAACTGCTATTTCATAAGAGATTTGCATGTGTAGACTTGGCAGCTTACTTGCGTATATTTACACCTGCCTTTATCTGGAGTAAGAGATAGTAAACATCTTTAATGTGAAATACTGACTGGGTGGGCTATCTGGGTGAACTGGGAGGAGTTCATGATAAAGAACCAGAAGGGGCTCGGTCTCAGATAGACTTGTCAAACTGGTGGACAAATTGGTAAAACTAATAATTTAATTGAAGCATGCATGTTGGAAAATCTGCCAACTAACATGCATAAAAGCTGACTTACCAGAGGAAGTGCATGCAAACTATGCATGTAAAATCTCCCTGCGTATACTTTTAAAGTAGGAAGTAAAAATGCATGCACAGAGCAGTTGCATACCACTTAGCTGGATAAACTCAGACTAATTCGGCTAAGTAACAGCAAAGCTGCTACTTAGTTGATAAGTCTTCAACACGCTACTTATTCAGATAATTAAGTTGGATAAGTTTCAAATAAAGCTACTTATCCAGCTAAGTAACTCTATTTGAGACCTATCCTGGATATCTTATTTAGCTATATGAGTATCACTTTTAAGATTTATCTAAGGAGCAGCAAAACTACCAGTTAGCTGGATAAATCAGAATTTATCCGTATCACTAGAATATCTATTCTCACACATCTTTTACATATACGCATTTTTCATAATCTGTGCGTATATGATCCGTGCAGGTTATAAGATACTGGGTACATCTGCATGCAGCCATATACACATGCACACGCAGGTCTTTTAAAGTTATCCTCATAATAAATAAGGGTAGTTTGGTATAATGGCAAAGTGATTCCCTTGTTATGAACTCTGCAATAACAGCAACAGTGTTCAGGTTAGGTCCTCCCTCAGGATCCTGCTCATTGGTTCACTGAACGTGAAAGTGCTGTTTAAGTAATTCTCAAAGAGGGGTCTAAATGAAGCGCACCTCTTCCTTTTAATAAATGAATCATCATCATCCCAACTGCAGTATTTCTACTAACACCATTGGGAATTTTATCTTGTTCCTTTAACCACTGGAGATTACTGGTGGAAATCAATAGAAAAATAAGTTATATATGCTGATTTACTAATGAGAGCAGATGGCAAGGATTACGTGGTTTTCCAAGAAAGCATATATAGAAATAGGGCAAATACTGTTAGAGACTAATGGAAAAGCTGAGATGTTATTTAAATGTTAAAAAAAAAAAAAGTGCACAAACAAACTTAAGAACACTCCTTGTCAGCAACAGCTCCTCCCTCGGGCTTTGAATTAGGTGCAAATTTGAAAGTTTCTATGTTTACAAACTTCCTGATGAACTGAAACTACATAATCCTGTTTAAATCTTGCCTGCTAAACCTACCTGTGTATGTATCTCTTTATTTAAAGTCCTGAAGCATAAATTGCCAGCTCTGACACTCCCACCCATGAAGCATAAGGGTGTCCATGGTAAGCAAAGTTTTCTGCCCAGAGAAATATTTTGAATTAAAAAGATTCCGTTTAAAAGTACTGGATTTCAGTGTATTGTATTTGGCTTACATTTTTGTCAAGGCCCCCAGTTTCTATGATAGGGTGGGGGTAGATTTTGTAACAAGGATTAGAAAGTTCAAGAGTAGAGTTTGATATTATGCAGCACATTTACATAAATTTCCATCGGTGTTATACCGCATGTGCGCATTGAATACTAATTTATTGAAAACGTGTGGATTTTTAAACATTTTCTTAACTTTGTTGTATATATACTGATGTTTTTAAGAACATAAGAAGGTAAGATGTGCCCTGCTGGATCAGACCAAGGTCCACCGAGCACAGCATCCTGTCTCCGACAGTGGCCAGTTCAAGTTACATGAACCTGGCAGATTCCCAAAAAGTAGATCTATTTTTTTTTAACTCACTCCCAGGGATAGCAATAACTTTCTTTAGTCTTCCTGGCTAATATGTTGTGGACTTTTCCTCCAGGAACTTATCCAAACCTCTTTTAAGCCCCATTATGACAGTCATCTTGACCATGTCCTCTGCCACAAATTCCACAGCTTGCATGTGTGCTGAGTGAAAAAGTACTTTCTATAATTTGTTTTAAACTTGCTGGTTGTTAAACTGCTCCCTTGTTTTAGTATTTTTCAAAAGGGTAAATAAGCATCCTTTATATATCCGTTTCACCCTACTCATGATTTTATAAACTTCTATTATGTCCCCTCTCAGCTGGCTCTTTTCCAAGCTGAAAAACCCTAACCTGTCATTTCATCCCCTTTATCAATTTTTGTCACTTTCCTCTGCATTTTTTCTAGTTCTGCTATGTCTTTCTTGAGATGGAGGCGACCAAAGCTGCACATAATACTCAAGGCAAGGTCGCACCATGGATTGATACAGGGACAATATGATATTTTCTGTTTTATTCTACATTCCTTTTCAGATCATTCCTAACATTGTTTGATTTTTCGACTGCTGTCGTGCACTGAGCAGAGGATTTCAATGTATTGTCCACAAGGACTCTGAGGTCCTTCTCCTGTCTGATGATGCTTAAAATGGAACCCAGCATTGTGTACCTGTAATTGGGATTATTTTTCCTTACGTGCATCATTTTTCATTTTTCCACACTGAATTTTATCTGCCATTCAGATGCCCAGTCTCCCAGTTTCACAAGATCCCTTCTGCAGTTCCTCAGCTGTTTTAACAACTTTGAATAATTTTCTGTCATCTGCAAATTTGATCACCTCACTTTTTCAGATCATTTATGTCTACGTTAAACAGCACAGGTCCCAGTACCAGTCCCTGCAGTATTTCACTAATGACTTTTCTCCATTTGAAAAACTGACTATTTACTCCCCTCCTCTGTTTCCTTTCTTTTAAGCAGTTATTGGTCCACAATAGGACACTGCCTCCTATGCCATGACGGTTTAATTTCTTGAGGATTCTCTTGGAAGATTTTGTCAGATGACTTCTGAAAATCCAAATACACTATTCCATGCTAGAGCCAGGAAAATGTGTAATCCTCTTGATAGCTTTCCTATGACCATGGTTTCAGATTAGAATGTCAGGATTTGATGTTTCCTTCTTTAAAGTGTTTCTTTCATAACACAAGAAATAGTATGAGACTGTCCAGAAGAAGAAATTTTGAATCATGAATTAAAAACTTACCATGGTTACTAACTCATGAAAACATTTTAACTGATGGTTTGGCTAGATTTTTGCTGACAACTTTTTTTTTTTCACAGAAGCAAGTGTTACCTAGTGTGAAATCATGCAAAATAAACAAATAATCCCATGATGATTTAGCGCTGCTCTCTTTTTAATCTATCACATGCCATGTTCTCACCGTAGACCTGTTTGCTACACAGTCAGGCCGATATTATAAAGTGCTCATTACATGCAAATGCATGTCGATGAGGCTATTAGTTATGAATCAGGGCAGGCGTTAATTTCTGAGCAGCCTGAAAAAGTGTACAGAAAAGCATAAAATACTGCTTTTCTGTACCTTCTCCCACTTAATATCCTAGCGATATTAAGTCAGAGGAATCAAAAATGTTTAAAAATAAATAAATAGAAAATAATTTTAAAAAAATGTGCCAGCCAGTCAGGTTCGGAAAACGGATGCTCAATTTTACCGGCTTCCATTTTCTTAACCCATGGCTGTCAGCAGGTTTGAAAACCGATGCTTGTAAAATTGAGCGTGCGATTTCTGAACCCGCTGACAGCCACCTCTCCTGGGTTTCCTCTAATAAGGAGGCACTAGGGTTGCGTTATTGTCCCTAGCACCTCCTTTTTGGTGCGACCTCTCATTTAAATACAGGATCACGTGCCCAAGATAGGTGGCTGGGAGCACGTTGGGAGAGCGGGTGCTCACCATTGAGTACCCATTTTCCTGCACTCTTAGGGCCATATTTTCAAAGGAGTACGAGCGTACCCCCTGAAAACCTGGCCCAAACACCCCCTGTGCACGCCGAGCCTATGTTGCATAGGCTTCCGGCGCGCGCAAAGCCCCGGGACGTGTGTAAGTCCCAGGACTTTCCTGGGGGGGGGGGGGGCGTGTAGGGGGGCATGTCACGATCCGTGCGTCATTGGGGAGCATGACGCGGCCAGCGCAACATCTGGGGGCGGTGCCGCGGGTGTGGTTTCGGCCCGGGGGCGTTCCAGGGGTGTGGCTGTGGCCTCCGGACCAGCCCCCGGACCGAACATGGCGCACGGCAGCTGGCCCGGCACGTGCAAAATTACGCCTGCCATGTGCAGGCGTAACTTTCGCGACAGAGGTGGGGGGGATTAGATAGGGCCGGGAGGATGGGTTAGGTAGGAGAAGGGAGGCGGAAGGAAAGTTCCCTCCGAGGCCTCTACGATTTTGGAGCGGCCTCGGAGGGAACGGAGGCAGGCTGTGCGGCTTGGCACGCGCAGGCTGCCGATTTTGGGCAGCCTTGCGTGCGCCGACCCCGGATTTTAATGGATGCGCGCGGCTACACGTGTATCTATTGAAATCCCACGTACTCTTGTTCGCGCCTAGTGCGCGAACAAATTTATGTGTGTGCGCAAGTTTATGAAATCTACCCCTTAATGTATTGGCCTGAGTGTGATGTTACAAATCAATGTTTGGCCCACTTTGCAAGCAACTTTTCTTTTAAAATACCACAAGAGCACGTCCACACTGTAGAAATATTGGGCTAATGTTTTTATGGGTATGAAATCATTTTTACAAGCAAGTCATTTTTCACTGACTGTCAGTAAGTCACTGATGGCCCACAACCCTCAGCCTCACCTCTGAAGCTAAGTCTCAATATGACCTAGAGCAGGTCTATTTGATAGTAATTTTCAAACAGTCCATCTGGTAGCAAACTCCATGGGAAACTTTGTAACCGTGAACCTTGTACCTAATTTCCCTTAGAAACTTGCCCACTGATAAAAGGCCCCACAAACTATGTACCTGATTTTTCTGCTGGTGGGTTTTTGATGGCAAACAATAGGGATGTGAATCGTTTTTCGACGATTAAAATTATCGTCCGATAATTTTAATATCGTCTTCAACCGTTATGGAACACAATACAATAGAGATTCTAACGATTTATCGTTATAAATCGTTAGAATCGTGAGCCGGCACACTAAAACCCCCTAAAACCCACCCCCGACCCTTTAAATTAAATCCCCCACCCTCCCGAACCCCCCCAAATGACTTAAATAACCTGGGTGTCCAGCGGCGGTCCGGAACGGCAGCGGTCCGGAACGGGCTCCTGCTATTGAATCTTGTTGTCTTCAGCCGGCGCCATTTTCCAAAATGGCGCCGAAAAATGGCGGCGGCCATAGAGCAACACGATTCCACGGCAGGAGGTCCTTCCGGACACCCGCTGGACTTTTGGCAAGTCTTGTGGGGGTCAGGAGGCCCCCCCCAAGCTGGCCAAAAGTTCCTGGAGGTCCAGCGGGGGTCAGGGAGCGATTTCCCGCCGCGAATCGTTTTCCGTACGGAAAATGGCGCCGGCAAGAGATCGACTGCAGGAGGTCGTTCAGCGAGGGTTCATCGACTGCAGGAGGTCGTTCAGCGAGGGTTCCGGCACCTCGCTGAACAACCTCCTGTAGTCGATCTCCTGCCGGCGCCATTTTCCGTACGGAAAACGATTCGCGGCGGGAAATCGCTCCCTGACCCCCGCTGGACCTCCAGGAACTTTTGGCCAGCTTGGGGGGGCCTCCTGACCCCCACAAGACTTGCCAAAAGTCCAGCGGGGGTCCGGAAGGACCTCCTGCCGTGGAATCGTGTTGCTCTATGGCCGCCGCCATTTTTCGGCGCCATTTTGGAAAATGGCGCCGGCTGAAGACAACAAGATTCAATAGCAGGAGCCCGTTCCGGACCGCTGCCGTTCCGGACCGCCGCTGGACACCCAGGTTATTTAAGTCATTGGGGGGGGGGTTCGGGAGGGTGGGGGATTTAATTTAAAGGGTCGGGGGTGGGTTTTAGGGGGTTTTAATGTGCCGGCTCACGATTTTACGATTTTTCACGATATTTTACCCCCCCAAACGGCAACAATACGATTCCCTCCCCCTCCCAGCCGAAATCGATCTTTAAGACGATCGAGGACACGATTCACATCTCTAGCAAACAACATACACAGATTTGAAAATCCAATCTAGTTGTGTTATTTTCCAACCCTGCCCTAAACATCGCCCTGGGAATGCTTCTCTTCAACCGAGTTAAAAGTACACCTGCTGTAGAAGCCCACATATCCTTTAAGGCAGTGAATTTATTTGCTTCTTACCCAGGTAGATAGCTTTAAAAACTGTCCTTCCATCTCCCACTACCTCTAGGACCTATTTGAAAACCACACTGTTGCCTTATTTGGTGTTGCAACTGTCCCTTCCCGACGGCTTCACTCTGCCTACCTTTCTTTCTTTGCACCTCCTCTCGCTATGGATGGACACCTAGCTGCCGCGGCGTCTGTTTGTCGTCCTCTCCGGCATCCCCGGACCGGCTTGGGCGCTGCCTCTCACCGTGCTCGGCTGGTACCTTAGGGTGCGTGCTCCGCGTGGCCCTCACTCTTATTTCCTACTTGGCAAGTTGCCCGCATATTTAAAGCCTACGATGTTTGCTAGCCTTTGAGTTAGCAAGGGGGTATCTTACAGATGGGATTCACTCTCCGTACTCAGCTACTCTGTCTCTCCAATCTTCCACTGGACTCCTATCGCTAACGGGGTACCCACTCCTCGGGGGCCTCACTTCCTATCCTGGGGTTCTCCATACTGGGGCTTTGTGCATATTCCACTGTACTCATTATTCTCAGTTCTTTCCACTACAGCACTGCTACCGGAGGAGTTGCTGTTCCAGCGCCTGAGGGATACTAGCCCAGCCGGGCTACTTCTGCTGCTCACTACTGCCACCTCTGGTGGCTTCACCACATTGTCTAATAAAAGATCAATCTCTGTGTTTGTGTGTCCTAAGCTGAGCCTGACCTGTGGCCCCTCGTGGGACTTCCCCCCGTGGGCATGGTCAGCTGCCACAGTGTCCAAGGGTCCACCCAAACCTCACTAATTATAACATTTGGCTTGTTGTGCTAGTGTGCCAACTCATATCTCTCTTCAATTTCTATGAAAGCCATTATTTTTAAACATACAAGTGCAGACAGGCACAGAGAAAAAAAAGCTGATTTAAATATAAAGTTCAGAATTTGTTCATTCTTCAAATGATGTCATTAAACAATAGGACAGTTGTTGTCTATTAGAGATGTGCATTCATTCAAAATGAATGTGCAAAATGCAACAAATAAGGGCAATTAATTTCATTTAGGATAGCCCTGAAACATTTCGCGGGTCCCCCCAATGAAACAAACCTTATTTGTTGCATTTGTTTAAATGAATGCATCAAGCCTAGGAGTAGGCCTGAGGCCTTGCCTAGGGCGTAGGCCAAGGCCCAAAGCAGGGGCCACAGCCTTCACCTAAGCATAACACTGGTGCCTTGGCCTATGCCTGACCTAATGCCAGGGCTTTGGCCAAGATCCAAGCACCCCCCCAAATAATCACTTACCTGATCTGTCAGGTATCTTCAAAAGTGGCCAGGCCAGGTAAGTGGAGGCCTGAGAGGATCCTGGCCCCACATTTTTCCAGCAATTATCCTCTTTTTTTCTTTTTACCTTCTTCAATTGACACCGTCCACTGGGGTTGTGCCAAAGTTAATTAAATCAGGCGCATTCACCCCAGCGGATGGCACCATTTTGATGTACAGCATTGCAGACAGTGTCAGTTGAAGAAGAAAAAAAAGAAGAGGATATCTTCAGAGTTATTCTTAGGCCTGAGCTCCACATCTGGGCCTGACCGTAGGCCGAGGCCCAGGTGTCAAGACCTGGCCTCCAGGCCCAGCCCCGGTATCAGGCCTGGGTCTGGGGTGAGGCCTGGGTGTCAGGACCCGGCCTCCAGGTTGGGCTAAGACTCAGGCATCAGGACCTGACCTCTGGGCTGGGCCCCGGCATCAGGCCTGAGTCCGAGCCAAGGCCCCGGTGTTGGGACCCAGCCTCCTAGCCGGGCCGCAGCCACAGTCCTGGCTTGGGCTCCAGCCTAGACCAAGGCCACTGTGACCTACTGCTTCCTCAGCCTACACAAGGCTGAAGCTTCAACCTAGGCCTAGTCCTTGCCAGCAGATCCCCACTGGACTGGGTAAGTGGGGGCTGGGGTGCCCTGGCCCCGGCATTTTTCCTGGTGGGTGGGAGGGAGGGACAGGAGGCTTGGGAGGTCCCATTTTTATAGTCTTTTTTTTTTTTTATGTTTGTTGCATTTTTTCACATGAATGAAACGAATCACACATTCCACAAACTGAAATTCATTATATAAAACCTCCAGAAAACAATCTGAAAAATGAAAACTTTTTTCTTTTACCTCCAAGCCCCTATTATCTATTAGTCAATTGTCTGCAGCTATCAGCTCTAGAAAGAAAGGTCTCTGTACTGTATAGCAACTGAGTGTATGAAGAAGTACTAATATTAGTTGAGCACCAGGTGAATCAAAAGATTTTAAAATTTTTTTATTTTAAACAAGTTATTAGAGGCCTCTTAAGCATCAGAATCCCAAAAGGATTCTATTAATTATCATGAAATTATCTTCCCAGCTCTGATTCAGTAAAAGGGCCAAGTTGCCTTAGGATTCAAAGCTGAGATCCAAGCCAGAACACAGTTGATTCATCCATCTTTGATTGTAACCATGTCTGTTGTAAGTGAAGTCTGCTGTATTTCTACAGCCTTTACTGACAATACAGAGGTCAATATTCAAAACCCATTTAGAAATATAACTCAAATGTTATCTGTGGAAATAACTAGTTTTGCCATATTCAGTCACTTATCTGGCTAATTCATAGCCTGATAGATCAGAAGCAGCAATGGAAGCACCAGGGGCAAGTACTGTATCTACTGTACCTCCCAGCAGCAGTTTTGTGAGTGTTGGGGGGAGGTGAAAGAGTCTGGTGGGTGGGGGGCCTTGCTGGCCCATTACTGTTATGCTGAACAGATGGGAGGTAAATCACACACAAAAGAAGAGCTTATTTTTCTATAATTGTTTTTTCAACATTTTATTTATGCAACCACATGTTTAACAACTATCTAGACAATTAAAATTTATCTAACTCACACACACCCTCTCATACATTCAGCACACATATCACATAAAACCAAATAGGTACACATTTCAGACTTATATTGTTAAAGAAATTATAAGAATTACAATGAGTTGTTAATTCATGATTAATTCAGATAAGTCATCCATGAAATGAATCATGTATTAAATTTATCCAATAAACACATATTCTTTATAAAAAAAACACATGATTGTCAAAAGACAAGTCCGAATGTCTGACAAAGATCTTTGTTTCACCCTCTTATCCTGAGGGCTTCCTCAGGGACTGACTCAAAATGGAAAAATCTTCAGTAACAGAAATCTTCAATAATAAGACAACTTCAACGTAATCAATTGATCATACACCTTCCTTTATCACTATAACTACTCCAACCACTGTAAACAGGAGGAGGAAACGTAGATGTCTTTCATTATCAAATTCAACAAACGTCGAGTTGCTTCACCCTAATTCGGGTATCCATGAATGTCTACACCATATGGAATCCTCCACAAAGTGCTAATGCAAAGATGCAAAATGCAATAACAAACGATTCTCATGTGTTCTAAAGTGCAAATATCAAGCCATGTCCACTACCCAGCTAATTAAATATTGACTTCACAATCGTAACCCTTTGCTGGGGTTTTGTTGGATCCCCTAGGGCCATAAAAGAATTTAATGGTCAGGGCCATCCTTCCCCTGCTTTCTGCACTTCCCAGAGAGTGGGATCTTTCTGACATGTGTGTATCTTTCTGGTGTGGTGTTCTCCTCAAGGACAGATAGGCTGGACTCAGACTGGTTGTTCAAATCATATTTGCTGATTATTTCCAAAAGGTCAATCACTGTCCCACAAACATTCAACAAATTAGACTGTACAATTGAACTATTTACATGGTGTCTCGACTAGGGTGCTAGTGTCCTTCTCTCCAGCTCTTGGGGGGGGGGGGGGGCAGCTTACCACTGCCTACTCACTATGCAACGGCCCAGTAGAGGGCTATAGTTACACAATGTTAGGTTCTTAGTTACCATCCAGGAAAGAGATCTAGGTGTTATACTGGACAAGACACTGAAACTGTTGGCTCAGTGTCCTGTGGCAATCAAAAAAGCAAACAGAATATTAGGAATAATTAGGAAGGGAATGGCAATTAAAACAATGGATGTCATAATGCTTCTGTATCACTCCACGGTGAGAATGCATCTTAAATAATGTGTGCAATTCTGGTCGCTGCATCTCAAAAAAGATATAGTTGCACTGAAGAAAGTGCAGAGAAGGGCGACCAAAATGATAAGGGGCATGGAATGGCTGCCCGATGAGGAAAGGCTAAAGAAGTTAGGACTGGAGTAGAGACGACTAAAGGGGGTTATGATAGAGGTCTACAAAATAATGAAAGGACTTGAACAGGTTAATGTAAATCACTTATTTACTCTTCAGATAATAGAAAGAGCAGGGGGCACTCCATGAAGTTAGCAAGTAGCTCATTTAAAACAAATCAAAGAAAATTCTTTTTCATTCAGCACATAGTTAAGTCCTGGAAGTCATTGCCAGAGGATATGGTTACAGCAGTTGGTGTAACTGGGTTTAAAAAAGGTTTGGATAAGTTCCTAGAGGAAAAATCCATAAACTGCTATTAATAAATAAGCAATAGTAGCTTGAGATTTATTTAGTATTTGGGTACTTGGGGAGGATTGGCCACTGTTGGAAACAGGATGCTGGGCTTGATGGACCCTTGGTCTGACCCAGTATGGCATATCTTACGTTCTTAATCCTAGGGAGAAGCCCCACACTACAAAAATATCCTACTTGAGTCAAAAGTTCAGTCTTTAGCCCACAGTGTATGTCCTGATCCCTTTGGGGTGGAGATCCGATTGGGAGTCTTCCAACGCTTGATGGTACAATCTTGAAGTCCTCTCAGGGAGAGAGGCCAGATGTTCCAGTTCAGCTCACAACTCTCTATCTCCTTCACCAGGTTGTGCATAGGGGAGTGAAAAAAAACCCCGCCACACGATCAAAAAGGGGAAAAATCCAAAGTCTCTAGCCAAATTATCTCACGCTGGGTTGTGCTGTCACTGGTCTTGCTTCCTCTAAGGAGTAAATGGGATTGTTCACAGGTCTCCAGCCCTTACTCTCAGGATTAGAGGGAGTTGCTCCTTTCCCAAGGCACTGGGTGTTCTCCGGAATAAGAAAGCTTATCAAAATTGGATCAAAATCTACAAAAACCTTAATTCTCTACAACAGGGAGGCAGACCTTCATAGACAGTGGGGTACATTTTCAAAAACAGCGCATGCGCGAACAAAAGTACGCTGGATTTTATAAGATACGCGCGTAGCCGCACGTATCTTATAAAATCCGGGGTCGGCGCACGCAAGGGGGTGCACATTTGTGCAACCTGTGCGCGCCGAGCCCTTCTGCCTCCCCTCACCTTCCCCTCCCTAACCCACCCCCCTGGCCCTATCTAACCCCCCCCCTACCGTTGTCAGCAGATTTACGCCTAACCGAGGCAGGTGTAAATCTGCGCGCGCCAGCGGGCTGCTGGCGCGCCATCTCCCGACCCAAGGGCTGGTCCGGAGGCCTCGGCCACGCCCCCGGACCCGTCCCAAACCGCCCCCTGACCCCGGACACGCCCCCTCCCGCCCAGTTTACGAAGCCCCAGGACTTACGCGCATCCCGGGGCTATGCGCGTTCCAGCGGCCTATGCAAAATAGGCGCGCGAGTGCGCTGCGCGCGTAAATCTGGCTGGATTTACACGCGCAGGGCTTTTAAAATCCGGCCCAATGAGTGTACTGAGGAGGGATCCTCGCTGAATGCAATAAAACCACCAAGCTGGGTTAGTGGGCCCAACTCAGCAGGGGGAAAAGAAAAGCCATTCCTTATTCCTCAAAACCTAACTCTGCCTATGCCCTAGGGAGATCCAATCACAGTCAGCTCAGTTGAGAGACTGAAAGAGAATGGACATCCCATGATGTTACTAGTCCAGATGGCATGGGACCTATGGCCATCTAGTGACAAGCTGAAGGATTGGTCACACAATATTTACCTAGGAATACATAATGCAGACAGTTTTCAAAGGACTTTGCCTGGGTATCTAAGTAGCTATTGGATAAATTCTTTAGGCTGAAACCTTTCCTCCCTCAGTGTCTAAATCTTACTGCAGAATTTCACAAGGTGTCTAGATTTAGCTGCTGGAAAAGAAAGGTTGATATGGCGAGAGGTAAAGTACTCATTGGGAGTTTCTCCTTTGAAAATTAGCTGGCAGGTCTATGGACCTGCAAACAATTTGCAGGATTTAAAAAATTGCCCCAGTATGTAAATACAAGTGGAAATCTGCACAAACAAAATTGCAAAAATGTATTTTTAGGACAGACAGTTCTACCTAGGTAAACCAGTCTTTCCTCCCACAACTTGGGAAGGGATTTCTCCCAGCCCATCTGCCATTCTCTTCCCAAGACAGGGATCCCTGTCTTCTGCTGATACTGTCTCTCTCTCTTCAGAGCTGAGGCAGGGATTTCCAGACTGATTCCGTATCCTTTTCTGGGGCCAAGGATGAAGATCCCTGTCCCTATATTCATTCTTTCTATTCCCAGGTCCTGGGGAGGGCATCCTTAGGCTAATATTGACCTTGTGACACAGGAGGCCAGATACAGGTACCTGGTGGTCCAGTGGGGGTCCCGGGAGTGATCTCCCGCTCCGGGCCATCCTCCCGCTCTCGGGCTGTCGGCTGCCACTAATCAAAATGGCACCGATGGCCCTTTGCCCTTACCATGTTACAGGGTATCCGTGCCATTGGCCGGACCCTGTCACATGGTAGGAGCAGTGGATGGCCGGCACCATCTTGTGCTCTTACCATGTGACAGGGGCTGACCAATGGCACCGGTAGCCCCTGTGACATAGTAAGGGCAAAGGCTATCGGCGCCATTTTGATTACTGGCAGCCGATGGCCCGAGTGCAGGAGATCGCTCCCGGACCCCCGCTGGATCACCAGGGGCTTTTGGCAAGTCTTGGGGGACCCTCCTGACCCTGTCACATGGTAAGGGTAAAGAGCCATCGGCACCATTTTGATTAGTGGCAGCCGACAGCCCGGGAGCGGGAGATCGCTCCCGGGACCCCCACTGGACCACCAGGTACCTGTAAAACGTTTTTTGGGGGGGTCGGGAGGGTGGGGGAAGCTAAGGGGTTAGCTTTAAAGGATAGGGGTGGGTTTTTTGTTTATAGGCTCGGGCACAGCCAATAAACAAAACCGCGATCGGGCCCGATGCAAAAAAACCCACATGTGAATCGGAACCGGAATCCGAACCGATTCCGGTTCCGATTCACATCTCTAGTCAGGCATTTTTCCTTGTGCAGGACACCATCGCTTCAGATTATAGAGAACAGAATGTTTATGCTTCAAAAATGAATTATACACGTTTACTGGTCCTGCAGAGTGTTTGTTTATTCTCATTATAATATAATGAACATTTGTAACTGAAACAATTTTATTAGCATTTAAAAAGAAAAAATAGTAAAATTTCATTTAAAAATACATGGCCTGGCTTTAGGTGTTGCCATATTGTGGCTATAACCTTAACATTCACTGCACCGGACAAACTTTCTTTGCCATAAAAGAAATTGTCCCCTTTTGTTCAGGTATCTTGTCTTAATATTGTATATTGAATCCTTTCAAAAATACTTTAACAATGTGAGTAGGCCACTAACAAAACATTCACATAAACATAGTGAGTTTGCTGTCATTTAGATGCAGTAAACTGAAAACCCTGAATATTTTACTTTACTCACAGTCCTCACAGAGGTTCATTTTGGAGAGATTTCTGCTATTAATCCCATCAAAAGATTCTTCATAGATGGAGCCATTTTCCTTCTCTTCAAATGTATGGAGGTACATAGCCTTATTCTCCATTGCCTTTACAGTTCAGCTGGAAGAGACAGAATCAACAGGTAAGCCGGAGAAAGACTACAGTTTGCACATGATATATTGTTCATCACTAGATGAGCATGAAGCTCATGCCCTACACAGTGGTCTCTAGGAAAATATTCCGATGGTCTAGAAGATGTTTTTTTTCAAAAACACAGCCACACCTCTCAAAATGAAACACAAATCACAAAAGAGGTGGAATACAAAATTCAATTAGAAAATCTTTCAAAAATATAAAAACTAAAAAAATTAAAAAAACTAAGGGCCAGATTTTAAAACCTACGCGTGCGTGGTACATTTGTGCACACTACCCGGCACGCACAAATATACGCCTGATTTTATAACATGCACGCGCAGCCCTTCCCCTACCTGTCCCGCCCCCCAGCCCAATAAAAACAAACAAACCCCGGTACCTTTATTTTGTAAGTTACACCGGCCAACTGCCAGTGCGCGATCCCCCAGCCCAGCGGCAGTGGAGAGGCCTCTGGCCATGCTCCCACCCCACCCCCAGACTGCTCATTTTTTCAAGCCCCGGCCCTTACAAGCGTCCTGGGGCTTTACGCCCGATGCGCAATGCACATAGTCTTTTAAAATCTGCCCCTAAATGAGGAAAGCGGTATCAGAAAAGGCAGTGTACCAAGTTTAATCCACTGTCTCCTCAGGCAGTATCAGTTTAATTTACACCATAGATTTAAATCATGTGCCACAAACCTCAAATTTACAAAAACTACAGAAATCTTTTATTTTATTGTATTTAACAAAAGTCTCACTTACACTGTAAATACTAATTATAAAAATAACTAAGGCACCGTATACTAGGGATGTGAATCGTTTTTTGACGATTTAAAAAATCGTCCGATATTTTTTAAATCGTCAAAAATCGTTAGAGTGCGCGATACAATACAAATTCCCCCGATTTATCGTGAAAAATCGTTAATCAGGTACGGGAGTTATTTGGGGGGAGGGCGGGAAAACCGGCACACCAAAACAACCCCTAAACCCACCCCGACCCTTTAAAACGAATCCCTTACCCTCCCGAACCCCCCCAAAATGTTTTAAATTACCTGGTGGTCCAGCGGGGGGCTCCTGGCATGATATCCCACTCTCGGGCCATCGGCGCCATTTTGGCTGCCAGTAATTAAAATGGCGCCGATGGCCTGATAAAAAAAAACAAACCACCCGACCCTTTAAAACTTACCCCTTAGCCTCCCCCACCCTCCTGACCCCCCCAAAACCTTTTAAAATTACCTAGTGGTCCAGTGGGGGTGCGAGGAGCAATCTCCCGCTCTCGGGCCATCGGCTGCCACTAATAAAAATGGCGCCAATGGCCCTTTGCCCTTACCATGTGACAGGGAAGCTGTGCCATTGGCCGGCTCCTATCACATGGTAGGAGCACTGGATGGCCGGCGCCATCTTTAAAGATGGCGCCGGCCATGGCTGGACATCTTTAAAAATGGTGCGGGCCATCCAATACGGGCCATCCAGTGCTCCTACCATGTGACAGGGGCCAGCCAATGGCACGGATACCCTGTCACATGGTAAGAGCAAAGGGCCATCAGCGCCATTTTGATTAGTGACAGCCGACGGCCCGGGAGCAGGAGATCGCTCCCGGGACCCCCACTGGACCACCAGGTACCTGTAAAATGTTTTTGGGGGGGTTGGGAGGGTGGGGGAAGCAAAGAGATTAGTTTTAAAGGGTCAGGGTGGGTTTAGGGGTTATATTTGTGTGCTGTTTTTCCCGCCCTCCCCCAAAACGATAAGAGAACCCCCACGATCAATATCGTGGGGTTTTCCTATCATTTCGGGGGAGACCCCGATTTCTGACGATTTTGAAAATATCGACGATATTTTCAATCGTCCGAAGCTCGATTCACATCCCTAGTACCAACATTGTCTTATTTGACATGCCAGAAATGTTCAATACATCTTAAAATCCCTATAACCCACACATATCCATCCCCCATTCATATGAACCCACAATATACCCACCCATCTCAATAAAACCAACACCAAAAGTTTGTAAATATACTATTACTACAGGAGATTCAGTTCTTGAACTTAATGAGTAACACCCCTATATAATTTCAAATAGTTTGACACCCCTCCGTGTTTTCAGATGGCTCGGATGATTCAATTCCTCTTTTTAATAGTTGAAACCTATCAAATTCCCTATGAGGTTCCATGTTTCACCAATAGCTTCCTCAGGGGATAGCTTGTATTCCAATACCACATCTGAACTGAACTCTCCACACTCCCGATAACACCTCAATACAAACATTTTTTAAAATATATTAAAAAATAATAAATGATCCAATATCCATCTCCCACCCCCAACCTTACTAGATATTAAATCACTTACTCCGACTCTGTTAATTTCTGTTCATGTCCATCACCACTAGCCTATGGTAACCCTAAAACAAAATTCAATGGTAACCTTAATATCCTTACTTCTTGTATTTACACCTTTTCAAAATACATCTTATTTATCTTACATATATTTTATCCATACTTATAACTTCTAAAGATCTCATTCCATTTGTTCCTGAAATAGAATTCTCCATGCAACTTTTCACAATGAGCCTTAACACTGAATTCACTTGTACCTATTAAAGAAAAGGCATACAAATACCCCATCACAAAATTTAATTCAGACAGTTACTGCTTCTCTACATATCTCCAACTAACATAACCTCAAGATGATAACTCAATTACTTGTCCCAACCACCAACAAATTTTCACTCCTACTCAAAGCACACACCGCTACGCTCTTAACGTCGACACTATGCACCAAACTAACAACCGGCTCTTAAATTAGTGTCTTACATCACTGGCCTCACAGCCCCACCTCATTACGTATTCAATGTAAACCAATCCACAGTTACATTGGGTATTATTGATGACAACGTCACCACGACCACATTCAAACAACGTGCTACACCCCACAATAAAACAAACTTTATCCACAACATATATACCAAATACAAACTATTGGCAACTCTCATACAAAACAGACATCCACACATAGCCACCATATCTCCTACTGAGCACTCCCAATATTAACTCCCCATATCCACATGCCAACACACACACCATTCTCACACCACAAACAAACTCAATCACATATCCCATCTCATAAACCATTCACACCATCCACTTCCAAACCCACTCTCAAAACACTCAAAAACCAACCTATGGGTTAAGAAACCACACTCATACCTATATACTCAAATCACCATAACCCCATATAGCCCTCCTCCTGTCTCCCACACTCCGAATCAACATACCACATTAAAAAACCCACTCCCCATACATACCACCATACTCACCTCAATATCATTCACTAACCTCAATAAAACCAGAAACACCCAATGTATCCCCCCTCATATCCCATACTACTATTCAATATCCACCATAAACATTCCACTCCCCATGCACACCACCACACTCAAAACACTTAACCCAATGCAACCGGGTATGCATCCCCTATCTGTAAAACGCCTCCCAATTAATTCTACTGTTTAATCCGTGCGGCTGTATTGTATCCCACCAAAAAAGGAATTTTTGTTCTAACCTCCATAGTATCCAAGTAATATCACCCTGTACATAAGATTTAACTTGCATGATAATGAAAAATTTTAACTGCTCAACATCATGCCTGGCCTTATACCAGTGTTCCACCGATAGTGCCCCATCTTTTTTTATTCTTAAATTACTTTTGTGTTCCACAATTCGAGATCTTATCTGGCGCTTAGTATGACCGATGTAATAGCTTACACTGACAAAGGATTCCATAAATAACTCTCTTTGACGTACATGAGAAATTACCCAAAAATTGTATATGGGTCCTTATTCTCAGCATATTGAAAGCTCTGAAACTCCACTCTGTTCCCACAAACTGAACATCCATGACATATCTCAGGATCTTCACTCACTGTCCGCAGCTGTCTATCCCCCCTATTGGTCACCAAATCTCTTAAGTTATTCCCCTTAGAATATGCAAACACTGGGGGTTCCACACAGACTGAGATAGTGTTCAACAATCCCCAATGCCTCACAATGATTCTTCTAATAGCAGCGTACCTCACGGAATATGGCAAACAGCATACTATCCTATCTAATGAATCTTTTTTATTTTTAACAAGCAAGTTCTCTCTCTGCGCATACAACCCATGTTTAAATGCATGTCTCACACATTTTCTAGGATATCCCCGTATAATGAACCTTTGACATAAAGTTTCAGCCATCTTCTTATACTCCAACACCGATGAGCAGATTCTTCTATATCTAAGGAATCGGTTGACCGGTATACTTTCCCTTAACCGGCATGGGTGAAAGCTTTCAAAATGTAATATTGAATTTCTATCCATAGCTTTTACAAACACAGTAGTCTCAATCTTAGTATTAATGCATTGTATCATAATATCCAAGAAGGCAATCTTATCTTTACTACTTTGCACTGTAAACTGCAGGTTATGGTTCACAGAATTAAGCCACCTCTCAAATTCTTGCAACACCACGACTTCTCCCTCTCAAATCCAAAAATGATCATCGATAAAAATTTTCCAACATTTAATATACACAAAGAAAGGACTAGAATATACATGTGTTTCTTCGAAATATTATCACAACAAAGAGAAGCAGCTACCTCTCCAATTAATCACTAAATAGATTCAAGGAGAGAGGAGGAAGAATGTAATCCACAACTCCACAAGACGTTTTTTTATTCTTAATATCAACAAATGACAATATCATAAGTCAAGGCTCTATAAATCTTTAATCTGCAGCCTCTCGCCAGCAATGGGCCGCAAGCCGTATTCAGCCTTTAGAGCATTTTTCATTTAATCATGTATTGTCATTTGTTGTTCTGTATTTAAACACTTAGGGGTAGATTTTATAAATTTGTGCGAGCGCGTACTTTTGTTCGCGCACCAGGCGCGAACAAAAGTATGCTGGACTTTATAAGATACGCGCGTAGCCGCGCGTATCTTATAAAATCTGGGGTCGGTGCGCGCAAGGGGGTGCACAAATGTCCCTCCGAGTGCTGCTCTGAAATCGGAGCGGCCTCGGAGGGAACATTCTTTCCACCTCCCCCGCACCTTCCCCTACCTAACCCACCCCCCTGGCCCTATCTAAACCCCCCCTACCTTTGTTGGCAGATTTACGCCTGCTGAAAGCAGGCGTAAATCTGTGCACGCCAGCGGGCTGCTGACGCACCATCACCCGACCCGGGGGCTGGTCCGGAGGCCTCGACCATGCCCCCGGGCCGGCGCCACGCCCCCGCCCCCGGCCGAACCGCCCCTTACCCCAGACACGCCCCGGACCCGCCCCTCCCCCGCCCCTCCCCCGCCCATTTTACAAAGCCCCAGGACTTACGCGTATCCCGGGGCTTGCATGCGCCGCCGGGCCTATGCAAAATAGGCTCGGCACGCGCAGGGGGGGGGTTTGGGGTAGGTTTCGGGGGGTACGCGCATATCTTACGCTCGTACCCTTTTGAAAATCTACCCCTTATACTTTATTGTATCAATAGTTCTTTGTTGAATTTTTCACTTTTATATTAAACGCATCTTGCCCTTAAACTCTACCACCAAACACCAAATTTATAAAAAGGAATACTTAGCCCAACAAATCTGTTATATCACCAAGCTATACTGTTCAAAAATGCTACCAACATGAATCATGTTTCAACTGAACCTCAGTCTTCTTCAGGGGAATTTCATTAAGCTCATATAGGCAAAATATTCTGTAATCCTACAAATTAAAAACAATAAAATTAGACACTCCAGCTTAGAGCCTAAACTCAAAATTTCAACAAAGAACTATTGATACAATAAAGTATAAGTGTTTAAATACAGAACAACAAATGACAATAAATGATTAAATGAAAAATGCTCTAAAGATTGAATATGGCCTGCGGCCCATTGCGTGGCGAGAGGCTGCAGATTAAAGATTTATAGAGCCTTGACTTATGATATTGTCATTTATTGATATTAAGAATAAAAAAAAGTCTTGTGGAGTTGTGGATTACATTCTTCCTCCTCTTTCCTTGTATCTATTTAGTTTCTTCGAAATATGACATGTACAGACATGCTATAGAGGGTTCAACTGGCGATCCCATAGGGATGCCCTTCACTTGTCTATAAAAGATGCCTTGAAATGTGAAGTAAAACTCCCCCAGTATTATCTCTGTCAATTTTAATATGTAACACATTCTCACTGCTGAGATCTCATTCTTTATTTCTTTATCTCCCAACACCTGATTCACTACCTCTAAGGCCTCTCTTTGGGTTATATTAGTATATAATGCTGTTACATCAGCAGTCACAAACCTCTGTTGTACTCCCATAGGATCCACTTCATTAAGATATCCTAGAAATTCAGTAGAATCCCGAACATAGGATCTGATCTCAATCACCTTATCTGCCCCATGTCAGATAAATTAGGGACATTTGGGGGGTGTAACTGGGAGGAGTTGAGTAAGCCAGCTAAGTTACATTATACTCTGTTACCTATTACTCAACCAATTCCTAATCCAGTTCACCACTTTGGGACCTACCTTCAGGCTGTTCAATTTATTTATGGAAGACAGTATTGTAAGCTTTGCTGAAATCCAAGTACACTACATCCAATGCATACCCTTAATCATATTTGTTTGACATAGAAACATGAAGGCATAAAAGATCATATGGCCTATGTAGTCTGTCCATCTGCCCAATTAATTTTGCTTTACAATTTCCATGACTCCCTCTTATAAAATCATGCTACGTCAGATCCTGCAATTCACTGGTTTCTGGACACCATTTATGCATTTGGGTTTCTCTCCCCTACTTGCCCATAAGTCTGTGGGTTCCATAGCAGTGTGTAGTAAAAAGAGAGGTCACATAGGAAACGCCCAACAATTTTATTTTGTTGTTGTATTTTTATTATGTTGTAACCTACCTAGCTCAATTGGTTTTGTTATAAGCAGGCTATAAATGTTTTAAAATAAACAAACACACTTTTAAACAGCAGTGGCTCATAGAAACATAGAAACATAGAAATGACGGCAGAAGAAGACCAAATGGCCCATCTAGTCTGCCCAGCAAGCTTCACACATTTTTTTCTCTCATACTTATCTTTTTCTCTTAACTCTTGGTTCTATTTCCCTTCCACCCCCACAAGGCAAATTCCAATTTCAGTTTTGTGTTATCCAAAACAAGAAGTATTTCAGTTGTTCTATGCTGCATTCCTGATACCCTGGCAATGATGGCTCAATACAGCAGATAGCGGATGCTCCTTAGCATGCTAGTACATATGTAGTAATGACTGGGGATGAGCACTGGCAAGTAAGGGTGGATGCAACCAGTCCCTAATGCCCTTTGTCTAGCTTATGCAGTCTCCCCCCCCAGCATGGATTTTCCTCTATTAGGTGCAAGGACTTTTCTTCTAGTGAGCCCCAACCACCCAACTACAGAACTTCAGGCTTTCCTAACTTCTAATTTACCATGACAGTTCCTAATATCCTCTAAATATACCTTAACCTAACAGCTAACAATCATCAAGTCAGCACACTTAACATTATAGATCTGTTCAAATTTGTTTCTCAGGTTCACCTGTTGTTATTCTGAAATTCTTTAATATCTGCACCCACCAGCAGGCCCTCCTCTCTTTTCACAGACTGTCTGTCCTCATACACATGTACCAATGAGCTAGAGAATAGGCTATAAGAGCTAGCAGCTCTGCCTGTACTTGCAGTATTAGCAGTAGCAGAGAGCAGGAAAGATGCAGAGCAGCCCAGTGGCAGCAGCAGTGGCTGTTAAGTGGTGGGGCACATTTATTTATTTGGGTAATGCCTCTCTCATTAGGATAAAATTGGATAGTGCTCCCTTTACGGACTAGACGAAGGTGCACCAGTGATGTATTGTTTGTCTTTTGCCTTGTGGTAGTTTGGTTGCTACCTTGTTCCTGCATTACAGTGTATTGTTTTATGAAGGACCACTTCCTCAATAAAATATATTGAACAATAAAAGATTTATAATCCATTGTCTTCCTAGGATATGGGGCAAGTAACAGTCAAACATATACAAATAAAAACATATAAAAACATTAACTATCCTTATATCCCAGGAACATTCAGAGAGGAAAAAGTCACAAAAAACATAGCAAATCAAAAGAATATAGACCATTCTGCCAAATCAAAAGCATTTCTAAATGATGCATTTTTAAGACATTTTTAAAAACCCACACATCCAAAATTGTCCAAATTGCAGCTGCAAGGGCATTCCATAAAATTGGGGCATCTACTGAAACACCCTATCCTGCCTTTCACCAAAAAAAGTGTTAAGTAAATAAGTAAATAAATAAATAAATAAATAAATAAGATGGGGATGTTGTAAAGAAGGAATTTCCAATTGCCCTTGCAGGGAAGATCTTAGTGCCCTGGAAGGGGCATAAATATGCAGGATAGAGTTAATCCGGGGTGCCTGTACCTTTTTCAACAGCTTAAGGACAAGAAAAGCCACTTTGTAGTCAATCTCCCACTGAATGGGGAGCCAATGCAGGATGCACAGAACAGGTGTAATGTGGTCCTGCGTTTGGTTCCCCATCAAAAAGCAAGTTGCTGAATTCTGAATTATTTATAGCAGATAGATTGTGCTTGCTGGTAAGCCTAAATATAATGACTTACAATAGTCCATTTCTGGAAAATTTAACATTTTCAATACCATGCAGAAATCATTGGGAATTAATAGTGGTTTCAAGTGTCGAAGCACTGTTAATTTATTAAATAAGGAAGTCGTAACAGACTTGACTTGAGACCACATTGTCAAATGCTGGTCTAGAATGACACAACCCCTCCCCCCCCCCGATTTTTCACCTCTTTTATGATGGAAAGTTTGCAGTCCTTGAACTAAAAATGACTGGCACATCAGTTATTGGAAAACAACTTTGAATCATTAATTCTGTTTTCTCTATGTTCAAGATAAGTCTGTTATAGTATAACCATTGCTTAATGACTTAAAATCATAAGTAACTGCCCATGATGATAAACTTGGAAAGAAGAACTGTATGTCATCCACATATAATTTGTAGTTTAGACCGAGACTTGAAAGAATTTTACATAATGGGGTAAGGTAGATATTAAAAAGTATGGAAGACAGGGATGAGCCCTGAAGCACGCTCATCTCAAGAGTGTTCCAAGAGGATATACCAGTGTTTGTCTTAACCTGTTGCTTGCAATCCTTCAGGTGAGAATAAAACCAAGATTATATTGACCCAGTTAGTCCAACTTCTGAGAGCCGATTCAGCAGCAATTGATGGTGGATAGTATTGAATGCTGAGGAAATAGCAGCACAATTATATACATAGTGCTTGTATCAAAGCCTCTTCAATTGGTATCTATACTTGATAATAACAGGGTCTCCATACTATTATGCTTCCTAAAGCTAAATTTTTGTTGATCTAATATCGTGTGCTCAACAATGAAGTCAAATACCTTGACAAAAAAGAAAACAAGGAGCTAGGACAATAGTTGGAAATGAGGTTGGATCAAGAGTAGGCTTTTTCAGTAGGGAATGATTGGAGACATGCTTCAATATTGTAGGCAGATAGATCTCAGTCAATGACAGATTAACCATTTTTTAATAAATGGTCAGTAATGACCCCTAATGGTCTTCAAAAGGACAACTGAAAGGGATTCATGGGACAGTAAGCACTATTCAATCTATTAGTAATCTGCATCACTGCTACAGATAAAACATGGAACAAGAATCCCAAAGTGAGTAACATCCTATCTGATGACACAGCCTCTGCTGGATACCAATTGCAGTGATCTTCTTATGAAAAAAGAATGCAAATTCATTACCTGAAAAGGCAGACTTGGCAGGATTATGTTTGTCCAGAGATTAGTGTGTTAAAGCCTATACTACCCTGAACAATTCATGTGAACTTCTTAATACAGAATGAATCCTGGTTGAGTAATAATATTTGTTTGTCTTCTCTATCTTGTTTCTTTATGCCAGTGTGATAGATATTTGCCTTTCACCTAGTGGGTGTAGGCCTACATGTGGATGGCAGATGGTTCCCAAGTGGACCAGTTATCTTTGCTAAATATGCTGTATGTGCTACTGGCCCCACACAGAAAACAGGCAGCTGCCTTCACAATGTGCACTAGGAAATAAACTATAAAGGTCTTTAAAGAAAGAGGACTATGCCTATAAGGGAAACTAAGGTAACAAACACATAGAGCTGCATCCTCCTACTCTCCTAAAGTGCCTTGTATGACTCCTCTCACCCTCTTTCCCTTTCTTTCAGATGTACCAGGTATATGGAGGCTATCCTTCCATAAAAATGCCTAATAACAAAGTTCATGGGCAAAAAAAGTATACATTACATAACTATAGGGCAGCAGACTTTGGAATACCCACACAGCAGTCATCATCTAAACTTTCCTAACTGGCAATATTGAGACTTTCAGGCAAAGAAATGCTCAATGATTCTGCTGCAAGCCTGACTTTCACTCAAAGTGTTTTCTGATGACACACTGGGAACACACTAGATCTTCTTCCAGATCAGGATCTCTTTCTGCTGGGATGCCATACTAAGAACATAAGAATTGCCATACTGGGTCAGACCAAGGGTCCACAAAGCCCAGTATCCTGTTTCTAACAGTGGCCAATCCAAGTTCCCGATTAGATCCCAAACAGTAAATAGATCCCATGCTGCTAACGCACAGTGATAAGTATTGGCTATTCCCTAATTTTACTTGGTTAATAACAGTTTATGGACTTCGCCTCCAGGAACTTATTCAAACCCTTTTTTAAACCTAGTTACATTAACTGCTTTTACCATTATGAATTCTACAACTTAGTTGTGTATTCAGTGAAAAATATTTTTTCTGAGTTGTTTTATTCATACAGGAAGAGAGAGAGAGAGAGAGAACCTAGCCATAATGCCCTCACCCTTGAGGGTATTTATATTTCTATAGGAGGCCCACCTAGTAACTCAAGGTTTAGGTATTAGTATAGGGGTTAAGGGCCACTTTGATGTTCAAAGTGAGACGTACAAACAGACCAGTGTTCTCTTGTGAAGATTTGATGAACTTCGGAGTGAGGAAACTCACCCAAAGATGAGATTTGTGCAATGTTCTCTCAACCTAGCTTGATGGACTCTCTACCTGGGTAACATCCAGCTAGGTTGAGAGAACATTGCACAAATCTCATCTTTGGGTGAGTTTCCTCACTCCGAAGGTCATCAAATCTTCACATGAGAGCACTGTTCTGTTCGCACGTCTCACTTTGAATGTCAAAGTGGCCCCTAACCCCTACACTAATACCTAAACCTCACCTCGAGTTACTAGGTGGGCCTCCCAAAGAGATATAAATATCTTCCTAGGATGAGGGTATTATGGCTAGTCTCTCTCTCTTTCTTTCTCTCTCTCTCTCATTGTAGAAGGGCCCTGATGGAGCTTAAAACTACTAAACATGGCACTTATCGCGAAAAAGTTATCGCAATTTGCCCTTAGTGCTTCACATAGCCCTTTTCCTATCACATGCGATATTTAGTGCATTTTGATAAATCCAGGCCATTGTTTGCTATTTTGACAGCCGCCACACACTGAGCCGAGAGTTTCAGAGCATTGTTCACAATGATACCCAGATCCTTTTCCTGGGTGCTAACTCCTAATATGGAACCTAATATCATGTAACTATAGTGTGGGTTACTTTTCCCCATGTGCATCAATTTGCCATTCATCTGCCATATGGATGCCCAGTCTCCCAGTCTCACAAGGTCCTCTTGCAATTTCTCACAATCTGCTTGCACTTTAACAAAGCAGAATAATTTTGTAGCATCTGCAAATTTGATTACCTCACTCATCATACTCTTTTTCAGATCATTTATAAATAAATTAAAAAGCATCGGATCAGCATATCAACACTGGATTGAAGCTGAGTGCAGAGAATTTGGCTCTCGGGGTGGGTGGTATCCATGGGTGCTGACCCCCCTATAAAGGACTTTTTGGACCTGGGGTGGCTACTAGGAAGTGGTGGGAATACCTTAAGTGGGTAGAGAAACCGCATCCCATAGGGGTTACACCAATCTTAGGTTATGAAGTGTTAGTTAATGTATGGTCTCCAAGGGTTTGCGAAATGATAGGCAATTATTCATTGAAATCCTTCTCTCAGCTTTTTCAGCAAAGAATTTTTTGTTCTTGGTGAACCTTTTAAGAAAATTTTGGATTGGAAGCCCTTCCATTTGTTACATTTTTGCAATTAAGAGAGGTAACCTGTAGTGCGAGGGTCAAGGAATCCTTAGTTCATAATCCATCTATGTTGGAGAATGTGATTTTTATTAATAAAAATGGGACATCTGAATAGAATATTCAGGGTGCTTCAGTGAGCCAAAGATATGAAACCCTTTCTGGTATTATTAGCTTGGGAAAGGGAATTGAATAAAGAGTTAGAGAAGGAGGCATGGGATCAAGTGTGGGTGGATCTATGGAAATGTTCCCACTCACTTGACGTAGTTGAACAACAATACTGAATATTATTATAAACCTAGTATATACTGACTCATCTGAAGGTGATGCATGCTGATGCATCTGTTGTGCTTGGAGGTGGATCCTTGTCCTGGAGCAGTGGAGAATGGCTCCCTGGTAGGGACCTGGAAGCACCTGCCCCTAGGGGATGGAGCACTGGAGAAGACAGAGGCCATGATGAGCTTCATCACTGGAAGCCCACAGTCCCCCCAGGTGAAGCCCGTAGGGACCCGGGCCGCTTGGACTTAGGTATCCTCGCAGGGTCTCCTGGAGAGGTAGTAGAGAGGCGTGCCCATGGACAGCAAGGGAGCGCAGTCGGACTCTAGGCTGTAGGTCTGGAGGAGCAAGGAAGACCAGCGTAGGCGATGACAAGGCAAGGGACAGAGCCAGAATCAGGAGACGTGGTCAATGGTAGCCGAAGTCAGAATCCAAGGATCAGTCCAAGGAGTAGTCAACGAGGCAGAGGTCAGGTTCCGGAGGTCAGACGAGGTCACAAGGCAGGCAGAGGTCAGGATCCAGGCAGTGGACAGAATGGTCAAGGAGCAGGCAGAGGTCAGTACCAGAGAGACAGTCCGAGGGTACTACCTGGGGAGACAGGACAGACAGATGCTGGAACAGGATGACGCTGGAAGGCTGGAACAGTAGGACGCTGGAACAAGACTGGAACAAGACTATGAACGCAGAAGCAAACTAGTACACTTACAGTGCCGACCCGATTGCCAAGGCAAGGAAGTACAGGCAGGGACTTCCTTATATCGTTCGATCAATCAGGGTGCGCCGCGGAGCTAGGACCCACCCCTGGCCCTACAAGAGGCCGGGCAGTCCGTGCGCGTAGGAGCGTGGCCAACACCACTGGCATGAGGCCTGGTGCGCAGTGGAAGGCCTGGCAACCGCCACCGAGGGACGCTGAAGCCTGGAGGAGCTCACAGCTGCCGCTGGGGAGGTCGACCCGTGACCTGCAGAGGAGCTAGCGAGGTGAGCAGGCCTGTGCACGAGCCGGATGCGGACGGGGCGCGCAACAGCATCTGATCATTGTTGGAGGGCTTGTGGATAGGTTGGTACATTGTCCCATATTTTATATTTTTGTCCTGTGATTAAAGAATATTGGAAAGGCGTTAATGATGTAGTCCGGGCAATGTTCTCCTTAGAAGTACCTGATGATCTAAGAAAATTTGTCCTATACTTTTAGCCAGTGGATCTTTGAGATGAAAAGGATTATTTCTCCGCTAGGATGCTGATAGCTATTGGGAGGCGTATATTGCTTCACTTTAAGAGATGATCACAATCTCCTTTTGCGGAGTGGTTTGAGGAACTCTGTAAATGGGTGGAACTGGAATTACTCTCTGCCAGGATTTGAGGGAAGATTAATCTAATTCAGCCTGAGTGGGATCCAGTGATTTGCCATTTTAAGGCAAGGTCTTAAAAGTATGGAATGTTTCTCCATCTTTTGTACTATTAATTCCTGTTATTTTATTCTTTTAATGGACATTCTCTGGAAGGGGGTGGGTGGGAAAGCGAAGGGAGAAAAAAGGTTAAAAATCTGTCTGAGTATACGGATATTTATAATTCTGGTTGTTTGATAACCTAATACATAAGCATCTGATAGGCAATCTTACCTGTGGTTTGATTGATCTTAGATTTATTTATTTATTTATTTATTTATTTAACGCTTTTCTATACCGATCTTCATGGTTGGAAGACCATATCAGACCGGTTTACATCGAACAGGGTAATAGTAACAAAAAACAGTAAAAATAGTAAATAATAGTAAAAACCGGAAGAATAAAGTTACATTTAACAAGGTTGGTAAACTTGGAGCTATATACTGTTGGAAGGAAAAGGCATAGGAACGCAGTAATTTGTTAAGATTGTTTTGCTGACATGTTTGACATTGTTTGAATTTCAAATTTGGTGTAATGAAAGATGCATTAAAAAAACATTATAAACAAAAAGCACCGGCCCTAGTACAGATCTTTGAGGCACTTCACTGTTTACCTTTTTCCATTGAGAAAACTGACCATTTAATCCTCCTTTCTGTTTCCTATCTTTCAACCAGTTTGCAGTTCACAATAGATATTGCCTCCTATCCTATAATTGCAACATTGTGCAGCAGGCAAGCACTATTTTATCTACTGTATAAGAGTCATACAGCAAGGCCCCTCCCATTTTATTTAAATAGCAGAATCTATTTTTCAACAAGCCAAAGGTACACTCTGTCCCAGAGGGAGTTGACAAGTGTGCCTCATTGTATCTCTTCTCTGCTGGTGTCCCAGGTTCATCCAACATCATATTCAAAAGCTGAAAAATATTATTAGGAACAATGTGGTACCTCATATATCAAGTGAGCTTCTTTATACTTTCAAAGAATGCTCACAATCAGGTATATAGCTTTTCAGGTATAATGCTCACAATCAGGTATATATAGCTATTACCAGTCTATTATTTTGCTGAGAGACTAGGTAAACCTTCTTTTAATCATTGGTAACCACATTCCACATCATTTGCATTTTTTGCATTTTTTTCTTTTTTTTAAGTTATTTTAAAGAGACGAGACACTTATTGTTGCATAGCGTGGTTATAACAGCTTTAAACAACACCGGCCCGACCCGACACAGTAATGCAGAATATAGTGCCAGCTGAGGCTTCTCACACCTGTTGGTGAACCTGGGACACCAATTGAACTAGGAAATTGTAATATATGATGTATCAATTAGCTATACTTCATCCAACATCATATTCAAAAGCTGAAAAATATTATTAGGAACAATGTGGTACCTCATATATCAACTGAGCTTCTTTATACTTTCAAAGAATGCTCACAATCAGGTATTTATAGCTTTTCAGGTGCTATTTACCAGGAACACAAGAACATAAGGCAACATGCACTATAAAGCAGAAAACCCCGTTACTAAGGCATCTGGCCAGAGTCACAGCTGGGTTTATATACTCTTAACTTTGTAGTGACCTCATATAGTGCCAATAGGGGCTACAAGCATTTTGAATTAAGCTCTAGGAGGCGCTAGGGCTTTTTAAATCATTGGTCACCCAAAGTCAGTCATTCTTCAATCTGAAGCTATCATGCACATATACACATAATAGGTTTAAGTCCACCTTTTGGGCGAGCTTCTAATAGGTCTTTATGTTACCAGTCTGTGTGCAGTCCACAATCAGGTCGTGCCGGGCTTCTTTGATAAGATGTCTTGTTCTGTCCGACACTGCAATGTTTTGGAGGTCACTCCTTCAGGGAAACAGAAAATGCTTAATGCCGGCAGGTTGCGACTGGTGGACGACTTGGTCTATGTAGAACGGTCACTGTGTTATTAAGACCGAGACTTCATGAATGATGAGAGGTGAAAACGGTCTACCTGTTACATCCGATGTTATATTTATATAGCTGGATTTAATATATTTTGCTATTTAGTAGTTTCCAGCCATTTCTGGATTTTCAGTTTTGGGGTTTAAATACTCAGCTGCATGACATCACTACAGTGTGCCGGTCTTAGAGGTTCCCACCACGGTGTCAATTTAGGGTATGCATTGCTGCACACACATGACTAAGGAGAGATGCTGGAAGGAAGGAGAAGGACTGGTGGAGTTCATCATGGAACCCCAGCATCGATGGAGGATCAGTACTCCTCACCATGGGGTCGCTTTGGAGGCATCATGGCAATCACCGGTGCCAACCCGTGCCTGGCACTGTGCATCAAGGGTGACTGGAGCCAATGCTTTCTTGGCTTCCCTCAGTGCTCAGCCTGGTCTTTCCCCAACATTGGTTGGTCCCTGGTGCCCCTATCCACTGGCAGCACCGATAGAACAGAAGAGCCTTCCGGTGTCGAGGGCTCATTGTCCATCGATGCAGCTCCTTGGTCTTTCAGCATCGATGCCACCAATGCCGATGGCGCAGATTTACTCACCCTGAAAAGATTCTTCATCTTATCAGGTTGAACTTGATGTCCCTTAGTGGTCATTTGGTTGCACATGTGGCCCCCAAATGTCGTGCGATGCACCCAGGCAAAAGTTACACACTTCGTATGGGTCCATGATGGACATAGTCCTCGGGCACTTGGGGGCATCAGTCAAAACCTGACAAAGCCATGAAGACATGAACTATAAAGTGAAAAAACTGACTGGAAAGTGACAGGGACTGAAGAGGGACCCGATACAGAGAAAAACATGAAAAACACTGAAGAATCGGTGAAAAGCTTTCCACTGCTACTTTGTTAGCTTGGAACAGTATGAGCTCAAGACCGCGATGCGAAAGCTCCACGGAAAAAAGAGACTGAAGAAGGACCCTTGACATTTGGATTTGGGCATGCTCAGTGTGCCTTGTCAAAGTTCTAGAAACTTTGACATAAGTTTTCCATGCCAGGCTCCATCGGATAATGTCACCCAAGTGTGAGGGTTACCATACTGCTTTGTCCTAGGGGAATGCTATAATACTTCTGTATTGCTCTATAGTTGGACTGTACACCTACAATGCTATGTAAACTTTTGGTGGCCACATAAAAATATAAAAATATAGCTGAATTGGTAAAGGTACAGAGAAGGGCAATCAAAATGATAAAAGAGTTGGAATGACTTCCCTATGAGGAAAGGCTAAAAAGGTTAGGGCTGTTCATCCTAAAGAAGAGACGACTGTTACGGTTGTGGACCCTTGGGCCGGTTGGGATGGTGGATGGAACGCTGTGGAGGACCACAGCAAGCGTCCCAACCGGGAGGCGGCTCGGAGGACTCGGAGAAGGCTTGGGCACTGGAATAAGGCGGAGTCATATGCGACCAAGGACTCGGCAGCAGGAGGGAGGACAGACGACGTTGGGCCCTGGCGACTGAAGTCTTCACCCTGGAGACCAGTACTCCCCCGGGAGGAGCCCGTAGGAGTCCAGCCGCTGGGACTTTTGGAGATTCACCCTGGAAGCTGGAGCCCCCCCAGGAGGAGCCCGTAGGGGCCCGGCCACTGGGACTTAGGTGAATCTTCAGGGCCAGCGAACACCAGGAACCCGAGGAGCAACGAAGGCCAAGGACGGAGTCTAGGAACGAAGCCGAGTCGGAAGCCAGGAGTCAGAGGAGAAGCCAAGCCCGGGGTGAGACAGGAGACGGAGTAGTGGACGGAGCCGGGTCAGAACCAGAGGTCAGAGGAAGTCAAGCCAGGGACTGAAGCTGAAGACAGAGTCGTGTACAAAGCCAGGTCAGAACCAGAGGTCAGAAGCAGATACCAGAACCAAGGGACAAGACAGAGGACAAGTCAGGAGTCAAGCCGGGTCGAAGATGAAGTGTAATCCAAGGAACGCAGCAACTAGCAGACAGGTAACCAGGAACCTCGTTGCAAGGCGAGGATCCCATCCCAGCTGCAGGGTAATATACCCTGCAGCATCTGACGTCATCCTAGGGCTGTCCTTAGGTTCCCATGCTGGCCCCTTTAAGAGAAGAGCCCCTGCACGTGCGCGCACGCCTAGGGGGCGGGGCCAGCGACGGGGAATCGGCAGCGTCTCCCTTGCGGTGGGGACGCCGCAGCAGGCTGCAGAACAGGCCTGGGAGGCCAAAGACGGACTCGCACGGGTCGGCCCCAAGGTGGGTGGAGGGACCAGGGCACTGCCCGGTCCCGCAACAACGACTGAGTGGGGAAATGAAAGAAGACTATAAGATCATGAGTGTAGTAGAAAGGGTAAATGCAAATCAGTTGTTTACTCTTTCAAAAAATACAGACTCTGTAAGACTCCATGAAGTTATTAAGTAACACATTTAGAACAAATTGGAGAAAATACATTTTCACTTAACACACAATTAAGCTTTGGAATTCATTGCCGGAGGATTTAAGAAAGCTTAGCTGGTTTTAAGAAAGGTTTAGACTATTTCTTAGAGGAAAAGTGCATAAGCTTATTAACCAGGTAGACTTGTGGAAAGCCACTACTTATTCCTGGGTGTTACTAGCATGTAATCTATCTACTGTTTGAGATCTTGCCAGGTACTTATAACCTCGACAGGCTACTTTTGAAACAGAATACTTGACTTGATGAACCATCGGTCTGACCCAATATGGCAATTCTTATGTTTTTATGTTCTAATCTGAATTTAGAATTTACACACACAAATGAAAAACAATACTACAGCTACCTCTGTACCCGGTCGCATGTGGCAACCATTTTTTAAATCATCTTCTTTCTTAAGGAATGCTGCCTGTTTCCTCTCCTCGTCCATCATGTGTTTGTTGATGAATTGAAGAGCATGAATTATGTTCTCTTCTGACTTCAAGTAAGTACATGTCTTTCTTAAAAGTAATAGCTTCCTGTTATCAATGAAAACCATACCAATAGATCCATTTTACTGCATTCAAAAAAAGAAAGAAAGAAAGAAAGAAATAGGCAATATGTAAAGTTCAAAACAGGTGGCTTTTATTACAAACTAAATATCAAGGATAGCAGTAAATGTCATACAAAAAATGTACTTCATTTATACAAACAGAAGTATTTTCAAGCAATTGCAAGGCACAAACAGTTTTGGCACAAATATTGTTATTTACAAGGGAACACTGATATAGACAGAAAGCCATGAAGGTAAAATGAATGGAAGGTCAATATATGGGCTGATGGCTCAGTAGACAGAATACACCAGGCAGAGAGTGCAGACCAGGTAAGAGGGACACATATAGAAATATTTTCCATTTGTTTCATTATTTCAGTTCATTTGCCAGCATAAGTTGTTTCATTTGTATCAATTTGTTTTTTCATTCATTCATGCCATCCATTTATTTACCATTAAATTCAAAGGGGGAATCAATGCATCCTATTCTGGGCAAAAAAAAGTTGGGTTTTATTTATTTCATTTTATTTAAAGTATTTCTAACCTACACTATCAATTGTTCTAGGTGGGGTAGAACACATATACATAATCAATTAAAACAGTAGAAAGAATTAATGTACAATACAAACTGCCAAGTATCGTAGGTATATAAAAATAAAACATCAGCTGTTTACGTCACATCAGCACTAAAAGCTTGCCTAAACAGCCAGGTTTTTAAGTTCTTTTTAAAAGTCTGCAACTCATCCAAAAGAGAATTCCATAATTGGTGCCCAAGAACTAAAAAGGTACTGTCATGTGTCTTGACCAACCTCGTCATACAAAAAGAGGTTACATCCAACATATTTCTTCTCTAAGATCTTAATGCCCTAAGGGGTTTACCAATCTTTAAAACTAAACTAAACAAAATTGGGAGAGACATCACTCATAGTGTTGCGATCCCGGGACGGCCCCGGGATCGCCTCTTACCCCGTCGCGGTCTCGCGTCTACCCCCCGTTCCCCGGGGCCGCAGGGACCCTCGGCCGCAGCGTTCTCGGCGCGACTCTGCCGCCCCCGGGCCTGCAGGGCCTCCTGGCACCACGCTCCGGCCTCTCCAGCTCCGCCAGCGTTCCCCGCGGTTGGCTCCGCCCCCCTAGATGCGCGCGTGCGGCTGGCCCCGGCTCTTAAAGGGGCCAGCGCGGGAAATCGCTGCTCAGCCCCAGGATGACGTCAGACGCCCTCAGGGTATTTAAACCCTGCTTCGAGATCTGCTCCTGGCCTTGCAACGAGGTTCCCAGGTGTTTCCTGCTTCCAGTTGCTGCGTTCCCTTGTCCTCTTGTTCTTTGTGCTTCCTGATCCCGGATTGGCTTACGACGTTCCCTGGCTCTCGACTCTGGACTGGCTACGACGACTCTCTGGCTTCTGACCCCGGTACGGCTTACGTTGACTCTCTGGCTTCTGACCCCGGACCGGCTTACGTTGACTCTTCGGCTCTTGACCTCGGACTGGCTATCGGTGATCCATTGGTTCCTGACTCTGGACTGGCGAGCGACAACTCTTCGGCACTTGGACTTCAACAGCCTCGGCCCTCGCGGGTCCTCCTAAGTCCCAGCGGCCGGGTCCCTACGGGCTCCTCCTGGGGGGACTCCGGCTTCCAGGGTGAATCTCCTAAGTCCCAGCGGCCGAACTCCTACGAGCTCCTCTCGGGGGAGGATCGGCTTCCAGGGCGAAGATCCTCTCAACACAGTGCCAGCACCACCATCACCTCCTTCCTCGCCAGAGCTCTTGGTCGCATAGGGCTCCCAGAGTTCCACCCTCGGCCAGCCACCAGTCTGTCTTTGCCGCCTCCCGGTCGGGGTCGTTGCTGCAACCACCTACAGCAGCTCTTCCTCTGGCTCCGATCAGCCCAAGGGTCCACGACTTCAACAGATTGCAAGGCCATGGACCCGGCGGACCTTGCCGGCCTCAAGGCTATTCCAGGTCTAGCACAGAAGCTGCAGCAACAACAGTCCTGTCTTGATACCCTGATGTCGACCGTTCAACGCCTGGCGGATCGTGTGGAAGGGGCCTCCTCTGCTCGTCCCTCCGCATCCTCGACTCAGGTCCACGTGGGTTCCCCTGTCCCGATACAGATGCCATCCCCGCCACGGTACTCTGGAGATCCGAAGGCGTGTCGGGGATTCCTCAACCAGTGCTACATCCGCTTTGACCTTCTGCCTGCGCAGTTCTCTACAGACCGGGTCAAGACGACCTACATTATTTCTCTCCTGGACGGGAAACCCCTGGCTTGGGCTTCGTCCCTTTGGGAGCGTCAAGACTCCCGACTAAATAACCTGGTACAGTTCGTTAAGGCCTTCCGGAGGATTTTCGACGAACCATCTCGTGCCTCCACCGCTGCCTCGGAACTCCTCCAGCTGAGACAAGGTAATCGCCCCCTAGAGGAATACGCAATGGAGTTCCAGACCCTTGCCACCGAATTGGCCTGGGGAGAGGACAGCCTACATGGGATATTCTTGGAGGGTCTTTCTCCACGACTCCAGGATGAACTCGCCGCACGGGACCTTCCGGACGACCTCCAAGAACTCATAGAACTGGCCGAATGAGTGGACCGACGCATCCAGCGCCGCTTCCTAGAGCAAAGATCCGTCCAGGGGCCGGTCACTCGTCGAACCACGCCACCTCGGGCTCGAGCTTCGCCTCCTGTGGCGCCTGCCCTTCCGCCTGAAGAACCTATGCAATTGGGCCGGGGTCCCCTCTCGGCCGAAGAACGGAGGCGTAGACGTTCGCAGGGGTTATGCCTCTATTGCGGTGGTAAGGGGCACTTCCTGGCCCGCTGTACTGAGCGTCCAGGAAACGGCCGAACCTAGAGTCTAGTGGGGAGCTGACTCTAGGCAGTACCTCTCCGAACTCCCCATGTACTGTTCCAACGAGTCTCTGTCTTCCTGGAGGGGGATTCGATACCTTGGCACTGATCGACTCCGGGTCCGGGGGAAATTTCATCCTCCGAGATCTGGTACAACAACTGCAACTTGAGGTCGTGCCTCAAGAACCACCCTTGCGGGTATCGTCCATCCAAGGGATCCCTCTCCCAGGGACTATTACCACTCGTACACAACTACTCCAGCTCCAGGTTGGACTGCTTCATAAAGAGGAGATCTCTTTTCTCATCCTGGAGAAGTCCATTCATCCACTTGTTCTGGGACTCCCCTGGCTCCGGAGACATTCCCCAGTAATCGACTGGGGCTCACTTCAGATCACGTCTTGGGGACCGGACTGCGCCCATCGCTGCCTTCCTGCTCGCCCGCTTCAGACACTTCCGCTCCTGGCAGCTCCGCTGGCAGTACCACCCCAGTACCAGGCCTTCCGAGATGTCTTCTCTAAAGAGAAGGCAGAATTACTACCTGAGCATCGCCCCTTTGATTGTGCAATTGACTTGCTACCAGACACCACACCTCCTCGAGGTAGAGTGTATCCTCTGTCTCTGCCGGAAACCCAGGCCATGTCGGCCTACATCAAGGAGAACCTAGACCGGGGCTTTATAAGTCCATCTAAGTCTCCGGCTGGAGCCGGCTTCTTCTTTGTGGCCAAAAAGGATGGGTCTCTTTGGCCCTGTATTGATTACCGGGGCCTGAACCAGATCACCCGACGAGATCGCTATCCTTGCCTCTGATTCCGGAGCTTCTGGATCGCCTACAAGGGGCTCGTGTCTTTTCCAAGCTGGACCTTAGAGGAGCGTACAACCTCGTGCGAATCCGACCGGGCGACGAGTGGAAGACCGCCTTTAACACCAGGGACGGTCATTATGAGTACCTCATCATGCCTTTCGGTCTCTGCAACGCACCAGCGGTATTCCAAAACTTGATGAATGAGGTTCTCCGCGATCTCCTGTACACCTCAGTCATCGTCTACCTCGACGACGTATTGATCTATTCCCGGAACCTTGAGGAACATCGGCAACATGTGCGCCAGGTTTTGCTTAAGCTGAGAGAGAACCGATTATATGCTAAGCTGGAGAAATGCCAATTTGAGGAGGAGACGTTGCCCTTCCTGGGTTACATCGTCTCCTCCACCGGCTTCCGTATGTACCCCGATAAGGTCGCCGCTATCCGGAACTGGCCGCAACCTGTGGGAGTAAAGGCGCTCCAGCGGTTCCTAGGGTTCGCTAACTTTTATCGCCACTTTATCCCGCGATACTCCGCCTTAGTGGCGCCATTAACGACGCTCACACGCAAAGGAGCTGACGCACGAGATTGGCCGTCCACTGCCGTACAGGCCTTCCAGGATCTCAAAGAGGCTTTCCTTCAGGACACCTGCCTTCGACACCCGGACCCCTCGCGCCCATTCATCGTGGAGGTAGATGCTTCCAGTATAGCTGTGGGGGCCGTCCTGTCTCAGGTCTCTAAGGACGGCAAACTTCGGCCATGCTCCTACTTCTCTCGGAAGTTTTCCCCGGCCGAGAAGAACTACGGCATCAGGGACAAGGAGCTATTGGCCATTAAACTGGCCTTTGAAGCATGGCGTCAGTGGTTGGAGGGGGCCCAACATCCCATTGTGGTTTACACAGACCACAAGAACTTAGAATACTTGTCCCATGCGCAAAGGCTCAACCCCAGACAGGCACGCTGGTCCCTCTTTTTTAGCCGGTTCGACTTCGCCCTTCGGTACCGACCGGCGGCCAAGAACGCCAGGGCAGATGCCCTCTCACGCACGACGGAGGTTGAGGACGTCGCCGAAACCCCGCAATATATCTTGGATCCAGCTAAGGTCCAACTGGCAGCCACCGAACTCGCCCCTGCAGGGAAGTCCATAGTTCCGGTCCATGCAAGAAGGAAGGTCTTAGCATGGGCACATGACTCCCTGACGGCTGGTCATCCCGGGATCGCCCGAACTCTTCGGTTGCTGACGGAGTTCTATTGGTGGCCACAAGTAAAGGAGGACGTTCGGCTATACGTACAATCCTGTCCTACCTGTGCGCAGCAGAAGCCCCCGCCTGGTCGCCCCTGGGGACTCCTCCAGCCACTTCCTGTACCCTCGGAGCCTTGGACCCACATCTCCACGGACTTCATCGTAGAGCTACCCCCGTCTCAAGAGAAGACGGTGGTTTGGGTCACTATTGACCGCTTCTCGAAGATGGCCCATTTTGTACCACTCGCCAAGTTGCCTACAGCCCCTGAGTTGGCTGAACTATTCGCCCAGCATATCTTCCGGCTGCATGGGTTGCCTCAACATATTGCCTCGGACCGAGGGCCTCAGTTCACGGCAAAATACTGGCGGGCGCTCTGCAGGAAATTTGGGGTTCAGCTCGATCTAACCACGGCATTTCACCCCCAGGGTAACGGCCAGGTTGAGCGCACGAATCGTACGCTGAAGACGTTTCTCCGTGCTTTTGTAGGTGAGCAGCAGGACAACTGGGTCGCTCTCCTTCCCTGGGCCGAGTTCTCCTACAATCGCCATCGTCACTCCGCCACCCTGCAATCTCTGTTCCAGTTGGTCTACGGGAAGGTTCCCAAACCGCCTCTACCGTTGCCCGTACCAGTCTCCTCGCCAGCGGCGCAACTGACGGCTAATCAAATACACAACCTTTGGCAAGCCACTCAAGAGAAACTTCACCGTACTGCCGCCCGGTTCAAGGCTTACGCGGATAAGTCTCGGCGGCCCGCCCCAGTGTTTCTGCCTGGATCTAAGGTATGGCTGAGTACCAAGAACATCCAGCTTCGGACTCCCTCTATGAGGCTAGCACCTCGCTACATCGGACCCTTCCGGGTAGCCGAACGAGTTGGCGCGGTGTCCTACCGCTTACGTCTTCCATCTACCCTTCGGATACACGACGTCTTCCATGTTTCTCTCCTCAAGCCGGTGGTCCTCTCTCGCTTTCGACCTCTGCCTCCGGAGCCCTCCGAGGTCGCTTCTGATCCTGGGACCACGTACACGGTGAAAGAGGTCTTGGACGTTCGGTTACGTCGTCATCGCTGGGAATATCTTCTCTCGTGGGAAGGATACGGCCCTGAGGAGAACTCATGGGAACCCTCCGTCCACATTCTGGATAAGGACCTTCTTCGCCAATTTCATGTGGCGCATACGGACAGGCCGCGACCTCCCGGGAGGGGGCGTAGGAGGGGGGGTACTGTTGCGATCCCGGGACGGCCCCGGGATCGCCTCTTACCCCGTCGCGGTCTCGCGTCTACCCCCCGTTCCCCGGGGCCGCAGGGACCTCGGCCGCAGCGTTCTCGGTGTGACTCTGCCGCCCCCGGGCCTGCAGGGCCTCCTGGCACCACGCTCCGGCCTCTCCAGCTCCACCGGCGTTCCCCGCGGTTGGCTCCGCCCCCCTAGACGCGCGCACGCGGCTGGCCCCGGCTCTTAAAGGGGCCAGCGCGGGAAATCGCTGCTCAGCCCCAGGATGACGTCAGACGCCCTCAGGGTATTTAAACCCTGCTTCGAGATCTGCTCCTGGCCTTGCAACGAGGTTCCCAGGTGTTTCCTGCTTCCAGTTGCTGCATTCCCTTGTCCTCTTGTTCTTTGTGCTTCCTGATCCCGGATTGGCTTACGACGTTCCCTGGCTCTCGACTCTGGACTGGCTACGACGACTCTCTGGCTTCTGACCCCGGTACGGCTTACGTTGACTCTCTGGCTTCTGACCCCGGACCGGCTTACGTTGACTCTTCGGCTCTTGACCTCGGACTGGCTATCGGTGATCCATTGGTTCCTGACTCTGGACTGGCGAGCTACAACTCTTCGGCACTTGGACTTCAACAGCCTCGGCCCTCGCGGGTCCTCCTAAGTCCCAGCGGCCGGGTCCCTACGGGCTCCTCCTGGGGGGACTCCGGCTTCCAGGGTGAATCTCCTAAGTCCCAGCGGCCGAACTCCTACGAGCTCCTCTCGGGGGAGGATCGGCTTCCAGGGCGAAGATCCTCTCAACACAGTGCCAGCACCACCATCACCTCCTTCCTCGCCAGAGCTCTTGGTCGCATAGGGCTCCCAGAGTTCCACCCTCGGCCAGCCACCAGTCTGTCTTTGCTGCCTCCCGGTCGGGGTCGTTGCTGCAACCACCTACAGCAGCTCTTCCTCTGGCTCCGATCGGCCCAAGGGTCCACGACTTCAACACATAGCTCTGTGAGTAAGAGATTTTATTTTAAATCTGAAGCACCACTGCATCAGAAGCCATTGGAGGGCATTCAAATCTGGTGACATATGGAAATTTTTGGAGGTGGCCTGATGTTTCCATATTTTATCATTAGGGGAAGGGAGCTAGCTGTTCAGGCTTGGAGTTGTTCTTCCTCTTTGTTCTATATATTATCTCAGCTCTGCCAGTATCATCTGCCTTCTCCACTTCTTCACTGGAGGCTCCAAATTCTCTCCAGCCACTAGCTGTTCAGTATTTTGTTTGGGGAATCTAGGACATGATTCTTCTTGTGAATCAGTTTTTGCAAATACTGTTTCCATTACCTGACATGCAGTAAAAATGGAAAAGCGTGGTTCTGGTTTTGGGTGCTGCACTTCTGCTGCCCCTACCTTTTGCTGTGGTATAATTTGTTGAAGGATAAATACTGGATATAACCAATAGTCAGTATGAATCATAAGGAAAGGGAGTGAAGAAAAAATCCAAAAGGGCATTAAACTGTTATCGATAAGTGTTAAAGGTCTGTGTAAAGCATTGGATTGCCACAGCAAGACCAAGAGTGGTAAAGTACTTTAAGAAAAGGAAATTTGGAAAGAACCTCAAAGCCAACTGGAGTAGAGGAGAAACCACTCAAAGACACCAAGAATGGATTGCAGCAGCAGCAGCAGTAGTGCTAGTAATTACAATCATAACTGTAGGTGCAGTACAATGTAGCAAGAAAAGTGGTAGCAAGGTCCCAAGATATATAGTCAGGGCTGAGGCAGAAAGAAGAATGGCATCAAAAGCCCAAGGCACCAAAAGGGGCAAAATGACACCAGGAGTATCATGAAAGACCCAAAGGTCCCTGAGTAATGCAGCAAGTATGCAAAGAATTGGCTTGCCAGGGTAAGACAAAAAGTCTGCAAGTACTATACAGGTAGGGAGTTTGGAAATAATCTCAAAGGCAGCCAGTGAAGAGAAGGAAACTCCCAAAGGTAGCAAGAATTGCTTGGAGCAGTAGCAGGTGCTGGCAATTAAAATCATAAATGGTAGATACAAAGCAACACAGCAGGAAGCATGGCACTGCTTAGCAAGCTAAGAGAGTCATTTATCAAATTGCATTAGGGTATTATAGTTTGCATTAGGGCCCTAACACCCATGATAACACTGTAATGCATGCAATAAATACCGCATCACAAATCACATATCCAAATTTTTCATTTGTATTCAAGTGAGAGGAGTAAATGGAAATGAGGGTCAGTTAGCATGGCATGCGATAGAGTAACACACAGCAACACAGGTTTTGATGCCAGAAATAACTACACCTTTTTCTTGTGTTGTGCCTGTGTTAGCTGTGCATTACTGGCCAAAAACGTTTTTATCGCAAATTGTGGTTCGGGAAGGGAGAGGGGGAGGGGGAGGGAGAAGAGTCTCTGTGGAGACTCACATATAAGTTACCTTTTTACATCACTGTAAGAGAGGGCATTATGAACTCAGGATAAGGTATTAGTGGTGGGGTAGGTTTTAGGGGGCAGTTTTACATGCACAGTCAGAAGTACGAACATCACAATTGCCATCAGTGAAGATTTTCTGTCATTTGTAGTGAATAAAGATACAAAAAGTGACGATTTTTACAATGAACTCTCTACCTAGCTTGATAACATTGTATAAATCTACTCTTCTTTTACCCTTCATCACACCAAATCACATAAAATCCTCACTGATGGCAACTGTGCTGTTCATACCTCTGTGCATGTAAAACTGCCCCCCAAAACCTAACCCACCACCCAAACCTCACCCCAAGTTACTAGATGCCCCTCTTACAGTGGTATAAACAGTTAACTTGTATGTGAGCCTTTACGGAGTCTCTCTCTCTCTCTCTCTCCAGCAGCCCAAACCACCTATTGCAATAAAATCCTGTTCGGTCTGTAACACTATATTTATAGCAAAACGGTGAATCTAGGTCTGAGCTAAAGATGGCCTGTATCAGGAAAGACTCTTTCCTGCACTATATTCCCACTGCACCTCTGCCTCTGGCACTCCTATTCACTCCTTCATGCAAGTTAGACACTGGGACCAGAGGGCAAGATTCCATTTCACTTGTGGTTCACAAACCATGGAAAGATGTATGTATTGTGTATTGTTTTCTGCTAGAGGTTTCAGTTTCTCTTGCACCTGCTGCTGCAGAGTCCATAAAATGTAACACCTCTTCTTCCATTCCCTCTTGATCATGGAAATCCACTATTTTTTCCTCCAGAATATTAATTATAGTGTGACCTCTGGCCAGGATGGCACTTCTGGAACTCAGATCCTCCGTGGCATCTTTAACGATGGCGGCGGCCATCTTTACGACGGCGGCAGCCATCGTTAAATACGGTGGCGGCCATCTTTAAAGATGGTGGCAGCCATCTTTAAAGATGGCACTGGCCAGCCAGTGCTCCTACCATGTGACAGGGGCCAGCCAATGGAACAGATACCCTGTCATATGGTAAGGGCAAAGGGCCATCGGTGCCATCTATATGAGTGGCAGCCAACGGCCTGAGAACGGGAGATCGCTCCCGGGACCACCACTAGACCACCAGGTATGTTTTGGGGGGATTGGGAGGGTGGGGGAAGCTAAGGGGTCGTTTTTAAAGGGTCGGGTGAGTTTTTTTTTTATCGGGCAATTGGCGCCATTTTTGAGTGGCAGCCAAAATGGAGCCGATGGACCGAGAGCGGGAGATCGGTCTCCGTGCCCCCACTGGACCACCAGGTACTCGTAAAAAGTTTTGGGGGGGTTCGGGAGGGTTGGGGAAGGTAAGGGATTCGTTTTATAGGGTCAGGGTGAGTTTAGGGGGTTTTTTGGTGTTCCGGTTTTCCCCGCCCTCCCCCCCTTCCCCGATTTATCGTGAAAAATCGTAAATTTCTATTGTATCGCGACTCTTAACAATTTTTGACGATTTAAAATATATCTGACGATTGTTTTAAATCATCAAAAAACGATTCACATCCCTAATATTGACCCAACAACCATAACTGATATCTGTTATGGCAAACCATTGTGATCTGATTTTGGAATGACAGTATTTGAAATGCCTAAATATATATATATACATAGACCCCACACCATTTTGGTTGCATCTCTCTGGACTGCTTCTATTCTGTCCTTATCCATTTTGAGATATAGGGGCAGATTTTCAAAGACGTACGCGCGTAGGGGGGTTACGCATGCCGGGCCTATTTTCAAAAGGCCTCACGGCGTACATAAAGCCCCGGGACGCGTGTAAGTCCCGGGGCTTGAAAAAAGAGGCGAGGCATGGGCGGTCTGGGGGCAGGGCAGGGCGGGGTCAGCGGCTCCTGGCACAGCGGCCATTTGCCACTGTGTCTGAGATCGTATGCTGGCACTCGGCCGGTGCGCGCAACTTGTGCCTGCCTCAGGGGGTGTTAGAGTAGGGCTCAGGGGGAAAGGTTAGGGGAAGGGGTGGGAAGGGCAGGCTAGGGGGAAGGGAACGGAGGAAGCCAGCGCGGCTTGCGCAAGGTGCACAATTGTGCACCCCCTTGCGCACGCCAACCCTGGATTTTATAACATGCGTGTGCCTGCGCGCGCATATGTGCGCGCACGGGGTAGCATGCACACATATAGGCTATGTACACTTCTTTTAAAATCTACCCCATAGTCTCCAGAAGTGAACATAATACTCCAGGTGAGACCTTACCAAATGTATCATTACTTCCTTTCTCCTGCTGGTTATGCCCCTCACTCTATGCATTTCAGTATTCTTATGGCCTTAGCCACCAACTTATCACATTGTTTCGATTCCTTTAGATCATTGGACACTATCGCTTCAAGGTCTTTCTCATGGTCCGTGCACATCAGTCTTTTACTCCCCAAGGTATACATTTCCTTTCGATCTCCATATCCCAAATGCATAATTCCACACTTCTTGGCATTGAATCCCAGCTGTCAAACTTTTGACCGCTTATTGAATTTTCTTAGATTGATTTTCATTTTTTCTACTCCTTCAGATGTGTCCACTTTGCTGCAGATTTAGTGTCATCAGCAAAAAAACAAACTTTGGTATTGAACAGAACCGGTCCCATAAATGATCCTTGAGGAACTTCACTTATCACTCTTCTCTCTTCAGAGAAGGTTCCATTTACCACCACCCGCTGATATCTGTTAGCCAATTTATAATCCATTCCACCACTTTTGGATCTACTCCCAGGCTTCTCATTTTACTGATGAGTCTCCTATGCAGGACCTTATCAAAAGCCTTGCTGAAATCCAAATAAACCACATCAGGTGCTCCAGTATCTTCAAGGAATTTGAGGACAATCATTTCCCTGATGCAGCTCATCACTACTTTGAATGCTGTCTCTTTCCCTGGGATAGTGATACAGAACATCACCCCATTTCTTCTATGATGGTTTGCTACTGTGGACTCATGGCAGAGGGTTGCTTGCCTGCCACTTGACTGGTGGAAGGGGCCATGGGGTCAGCTTGGGAAAAACTTTCCTCCTTTCAACCCTTTTGCTACAACTTCTGTATTGAGTAGCAGAGGGGGTACTGAGGATAATACTGCCAAGCTCTCCTGATTCCACTGTGTTATGGTTATTGATGTTTGGGTGGATCCTTGGACACTGAGGCAGCTGACCACACCCATGGAGGGCAGTCCCGTGAGGGACCACGGTGTCAGGCTAGACTCTGGCCACACAAACACAGATTTGAATCTTTATTTAAACAGTTTTGGAAACCACCAGAGGTGGCAGTAGTGAGTAGTAGATGTTGAGCCCGGCAGGGCGAGTATCCCACAGGACGCTGGAACAGCGAATCCTCTGCTTGGCTGTGCTGTAGTGGAAAGAGACAGAGAGTTAGGAGTGCACAGTGAGAAACATACAGAGACCCAGGTAGAATAGGAGAAGCTCTGAGATAGGGAGAGCAGGCCCTCGAGGAGCGAGTACCTGATCCATTAGAGTAGAGAGACTCAGTGGTATTGTACTCACACAGCGATTCCACTAGACGAGAGGTCTGGCACTGGAAAAGGGGGCAGACCCTCGAGGAGTGAGTACCTGGTTCCAAGGAAGCAGTACTGTGGAATAGATGGTAGTTGTACTCACAGATGGGAACTGTTAGTGAAGTCTTCCAAGTAGAAAGGGTTGTAGATGCAGGCAGCGACTCAGGGAACATGGGCCCTCGAGGAGCGAGTACCGGTTTCCTGATAGCACCTGAAAGAAGCAGAAGAGGCCCCCGAAGAGCGAGTACCACATTATCAATAATAGTTCCAGATAACGCTGGAGTGGCAGAGAAGCTTCGGTATGGAGAGCGAATCCCATCCGTAGAGTTCCAGTTGCTAATAGGGATGTGAATCGGCTGCCCAATCGTTCCCGCTTTCGGAATCGTCTGGCCACAGGAAAATCTCATTTTCCTGCGGACTCTCGTTAGCGTGCACTAACCCGAAAAACAATTTTTACGAAAATTCAGGGGAAAAAGTGATTGTTTCTTTTTTTACCCAATATATTAACGAATTTGGAAATATCGTACGATATTTCAATTCATCAGAAAAACGAATCATATCCCTAGATGTTAACTCAATTAGCTAGCAAAAGTAGTAGGCTTAAATATCTGGGCAGCGTGACGTCATCTCAGGGGGACGCCACTGAGGTTCGCGCCAATGAGGAAATAAAGATGAGGGCATGCACATGTGCGCCCTAAGGTGCCTTGGAGGAGCATGGCGGGAAGCAGCACCAAAGCCGGTCTGGGGACGCTGGAGAGGTCGGCAGACAGACGCCGAGGCAGCCAGTAGTCCGAGGTGAGTGGGAGGAGCTGCAAGAAGAGTGAGGTAGGCGGGGTGCACAATGCTAGTGAGTGATATTCCTGTAGGTGATGTTGTATACCAGCATTTGTCAAATGCCCCACAGTACCTTCCACCAACTGATTACCTTACTACAGTGAATACACTTGGCAAAATGTGGATCCTCCATTTTTTTTAAACTTTCTATTTATTAAATTTTACGTCATAACATGAAAATAAATTCACAAGCAAAGAAATATATATATATATATATATATATAATAAAAAAGTAAAAGTAAAAATAAAATTATATAGCAATGAATCTCAAGTCTTCATTATAAGAAAATGAGGGAAATTAAGAAAGAAAAAAAAAGAAATTAACAATTACTGCAATAAGCTGTCCAAGAGTACCTACCAAACCAGATAACTTAATTGGCCTTTGATTTATCCATCAAAAAAGTTTCCAAATGAAGAGGATCACAAAAAATAAAGTTATTTTTTTGAAAAACCACCTCACATTTGCAGGGAAACTTCAAGAATTAAGCACTTAAATCCAAAACACATTGTTTAAGAAGTAAAAATTGCCTACTTATTACTTGTTTCCCTGAAGAATTCTGGAAATACCAAAACTTCTGACCACAGAATAAAACATTTTTATATTTGAAACACTGTAAGAACAAGATATCGTTATCAGAATCAAGTACAAAAAATCCCAATAAGAGTACCATGAGTAGAAATAATATCCTGAGAAGACTGAAGAAAATTAGACATATCAAAGATGTCAAAGGAGCCAGCAACTAAATTAGAAACCTTATGAGAATTAGGCATATAATAACAGAGAGCAGAAAACATTTGTCAGGTGGAAATTGCAAAGCTTCTAATACATATTTTTTTAAACAACTCTAGATCACATAGAAATATTCTCTTAGGAAAGTTTAGAAGATGAAGATTCTTAGATCTCATCCTATTTTCAAGGAGTTCTTGTTTGAAGTATAAACTCAAATTATCCTTTATTGCAGCAGTAGCATTATATAGTAGTGTTTTAATATATACTAAAGCTTTAGTTCTCTGATCCACATCCAAAAAGTTAGTGGAACAGCTTGAGTCAAGGAGGGTTCCAAGTGAGTTACTGCCTTCCATATATGCTGTAATTAAATTTCTGCAGGTTCATAAAGTTTATCTACAGCATCTCTAAGATCAAGAACTTTGATGGAAGCCACAGGGATAGGAAAAGGAGCCCTATTAGAAATTAAGGCTTCTTCAAGATCAATATGTAGAGGCAGAGTTATCACATTCTCAGTCGAAGAACTCCAGAAGGAGTAAGATCACCATGATATGGATCCCCTGTTTCTTCTTCAGGGAAACCCAGATTAATCATGGAGTTCTTCTCTCAGTTCACATTCAAATGAAGCTGCGTTAAATTAGGTGAGGGAAGGGGGCATGTGTCTGGGCTTAAGGAGGTAACAACAGACCCAGAAGAATAATTGGGTTGAGAAGAAATAAGATGAAGTACATTAGATTCCATAGTACCCCTTACTGGAGATGATGCCATCAGGGAGTAGTAATTCTCCCCTTTCTTTTCCTTCCCATGGTCTTCAGATGAAATCAGTGCAAAGGGACATGTCCCATTGTCATGCGCTAGCAGCGCTTTACTGCTAGGCCACCACTTTTAAGGAATCCCCTGTCACACTGGATGATGTCTGTGCCACACTACCAACCAGGGCTGCCTCCTCCTTCTCCTTCTGACTACAGCCAGGAAGCATGAACAGTAAAGGCAGGCCAATGTCGCTAGGCTACCACTTTTAAGGGTTACTCTGTCACGCTGGATGACAGCACCGCACTACCGACCAGGGCTGCTTTCCCCTCTACCTTCTGACTGCACATGGGAAGCATGAACAGCACAGGCAGGCCAAATGTCCCAGATCATTCTCCATTTTAAAGTGCCTTCCTACCACAGATGTTTCCTTGATTTCTCTGCATCCTTGGGGACTATTGCTGCTGCTGATTCTGGCACTAGAGTTGAGATTGAGGGTAGGTTGTGAAGCAAAATGCAAGGAGCATCACTCATGCTCTCTACCTGCACTGCCTCCACTCCTCCTGGGGGTTGCTCTCAACACCATTAGTATCATCTACTTTTGTTGCCTCCTCATTGGAGGCTAAGATGCTACTAACTAGAGCTTCTAAATTCTCTCCATCTTCACTATCTTCTGATTCAAGGAATTCCAGACATGGTTCTTCCTCAGAATCAGTTTTTGAAAATACTGCCACCATTACCCCAGAAGCAGTAATCTTGGCAGAGCATGTTGCTGGTTTAAGATATTGCATGTCTGTTGTTCTTGTCCACGCCCCTGCCCTGCTAATGCAACCCTTATATAGCTCTCCTGCATTCTGCCCCTTTTCCAAAGCAAGAGGGAGAGGAACAGGGAGCAGTAGCACTTGCTTTCCCAATTTTAAATTCTTATGGCTTAAAACTGCTTCTAATCCTGGCTTTCTATGGCTAAAATAGTCTCTTTTAGAGGCAGAACTCTCTTTTCTTTCATTGCTACTACTTTTTGTACTTCTGACAGGCTGGGCTGGCTCTACAGGAACACTCAAATCTTCTGCCCCTGCCATTTTTCTTCCCGCTGCCATTCCCTCCTCTGTCCTTTGTTTGCAGTGGCAGTATAGAATTGGAAGTGTTGCGATTCCGGGTCGCCCCCGGAATCGTCACCCACCTCGTCGTGAGTCCGCACGGGCCCCGTGCTCCCCGGGTCTCCAGGGACCTCTGCCACCGCAGGCCTGGCGTCTCTCCACCTCGCCCGGGCCTGCAGCTCCTTCGGCTCCTGCCTCTTTGCCGCGCCGGAGCAGCCGGCGTCTCTCGGCGGTAGGCCCCGCCCCCTAGTCCCAGCGGCCGGGTCCCTACGGGCTCCTCCTGGGGGGACTCCGGCTTCCAGGGTGAATCTCCTAAGTCCCAGCGGCCGAACTCCTAGGAGCTCCTCTCGGGGGAGGATCGGCTTCCAGGGCGAAGATCTTCTCACCACAGTGCCAGCGCCACCATCTCCTTCTTCCTCGCCAAAGCTCTTGGTCGCATAGGGCTCCCAGAGTTCCACCTTCGGCCAGCCACCAGTCTGTCCTTGCCGCCTCCCGGTCGGGACCTCTGCTGTAACCACCTTCAGCAACTCTTCCTCTGGTTCCGATCGGCCCAAGGGTCCACGAATCCAACAGATTGCAAGGCCATGGACCCGGCGGACCTCGCCGGCCTTAAGGCTATTCCGGGCATAGCCCAGAAGCTTCAGCAACAACAGTCCTGCCTCGATACCCTGATGTCCACCGTTCAATGCCTGGCAGATCGAGTTGAAGGGGTCTCCGAGGCTCGCCCCGCCACATCCTCGTCGCAAGCTCACACGGGTTCCCCAGTCCCAGTACAGATGCCATCCCCGCCGCGGTATGCTGGGGACCCGAAGATGTGTCGGGGATTCCTCAACCAATGCTATATCCGCTTTGACCTTCTGCCTGCACAGTTCTCGACAGACCGGGTTAAGACAACCTACATTATTTCTCTTCTCAATGGGAGACCTCTGGCTTGGGCCTCTTCCCTTTGGGAACGACAAGACTCCCGCCTGAATAATCTCGTACAGTTCATCAAGGCCTTCCGGAGGATTTTTGACGAACCCTCCCGTGCTTCTACGGCGGCCTCAGAACTCCTCCAGCTGAGACAAGGCAATCGCCCCCTAGAGGAATACGCGATGGAGTTCCAGACCCTTGCCACCGAATTGGCATGGGGGGAGGACAGCCTCCATGGGATATTCTTGGAGGGACTCTCCCCACGACTCCAGGACGAACTAGCTGCCCGAGACCTTCCCAACGATCTCCAAGAGCTCGTAGAGCTGGCTGGGCGAGTGGACCGACGCATCCAGCGCCGCTTCCGGGAGCGAAGGACCATCCAGGGGCAGGCCGCTCGCCGAATCACACCACCTCGGGTCCGAGCCCCACCACCGGCGGCAGCTGCCCTCCCGCCTGAAGAACCCATGCAATTGGGTCGGGGTCCGCTATCCGCCGAGGAACGGAGGTGCCGCCGCTCGCAGGGGTTATGTCTCTACTGCGGTGGTAAGGGCCACTTCCTGGCTCGCTGCACAGAGCGTCCGGGAAACGGCCGAACCTAGAATCGAGTGGGGAGCTGATTCTAGGCAGTACCTCTTCGAACTCCCCATGTACTGTTCCAGCGAGACTATGTCTTCCGGGTGGAGGTTTCGAGACTCTGGTGCTGATCGACTCCGGGTCCGGGGGGAATTTTATCCTCCGAGATCTGGTACAACAACTGCAACTTAAAGTAATGCCGCAAGGACCACCTTTGCGGGTATCATCCATACAAGGGGTCCCTCTCCCAGGGACCATTACCACTCGTACACAACCATTCCAGCTTCAGGTCGGACTTCTCCACAAAGAAGAGATCTCTTTCCTCATCCTGGAGAGGTCCATTCATCCACTTGTTTTAGGACTACCCTGGCTAAGGAAGCATTCTCCAGTAATCGACTGGTCCTCACTCCAGATCACATCGTGGGGGCCAGGCTGCGCCCGTCATTGTCTTCCTGCTCGCCCGCTACAGACACTCCCGCTTCTGGCTACTCCCCTCACGGTGCCACCACAATACCAGACCTTCCAAGATGTCTTTTCTAAAGAGAAGGCAGAGTTACTCCCCGAGCATCGTCCCTTTGATTGTGCAATCGACTTGCTACCTGATACCACGCCCCCTCGTGGGAGAGTATACCCTCTATCCTTACCGGAGACCAAGGCTATCGGTCTCCGGTAAGGAGACCGATAGCCTTGGTCTCCTTACCGGAGACCTAGACACACCTACCTAGATCCTCCCATACAGTCCCTCAGCCTCAATCCCTCTCACCCTGCCCGCCCTTTCCCCCCCTCTTAAGGCAATTTCTCATCGCCCTTCCTTTGCCCGCCCTCGTTCTGCAAATTACAAAATTGCGCATTGTGTCCAATGTAATTAATCTTATCCCAATTGTAACTACTGTATATAGCTCCTTCTGTAAATAAGTTCCTCCTTATTTCTTATTTTGACGGTTGTTTTTTACTCTCTCTCACGCTACCTATCTTTCCCTCCCTTCTCCTGTCTCCCTTACCCCCCTCCTTTTTTCTGGCCTGCTCCCATCCCCGCCCCCTGTTTATTGTAATTTCCTCCTTTAATTGAGTTACTTGTAAACCGGCGTGATGTGCCATACGAACGTCGGTATATTAAAAGTTGTTAAATAAATAAAATAAATAAATAAATAAGGCTATGTCCGCCTACATTAAAGAGAACCTGGACCGAGGGTTTATAAGACCATCTAACTCTCCGGCTGGAGCCGGCTTCTTCTTTGTGGCCAAAAAGGATGGGTCTCTTCGGCCCTGTATTGATTACCGGGGCCTGAACCAGATTACCCGACGAGACCGCTATCCTTTGCCTCTGATTCCGGAGCTCCTGGATCGCCTACAAGGAGCTCGCATTTTCACCAAGCTGGACCTTAGAGGGGCGTACAACCTCGTGCGAATCCGACCTGGCGACGAGTGGAAGACCGCCTTTAACACCAGGGACGGTCATTATGAGTACCTCGTCATGCCTTTCGGTCTCTGCAACGCTCCAGCGGTATTCCAAAACTTAATGAATGAGGTCCTCCGCGATCTCCTGTACACCTCAGTCATCGTCTACCTCGACGACGTATTAATCTATTCCCGGAACCTTGAGGAACATCGGCAACATGTGCGCCAGGTTTTGCTTAAACTAAGAGAGAACCAATTATACGCTAAACTAGAGAAATGCCAGTTTGAGGAGGAGTCGTTGCCCTTCCTGGGTTACATTGTCTCCTCCACCGGCTTCCCTCTCACGCACGACGGAGATTGAGGACGTCTCCGAAACCCCGCAATACATTTTGGATCCAGCTAAGGTCCAACTGGCAGCCACTGAACTCGCTCCTGCGGGGAGGACGGTAGTTCCGGTCCGTGCAAGACGGAAGGTCCTAGCATGGGCTCACGACTCCCTGACGGGTGGTCATCCCGGGATCGCTCAAACTCTTCAATTGCTGACGGAGTTCTATTGGTGGCCACGGGTTAAGGAGGACGTTCATCTATACGTACAATCCTGTCCTACATGTGCGCAGCAGAAGCCCCCGCCTGGTCGCCCCTTGGGACTTCTCCAGCCACTCCCTGTACCCTCGGAGCCCTGGACCCACATCTCCACGGACTTCATCGTTGAGTTGCCCCCGTCTCAAGGGAAGACTGTGGTTTGGGTCACTATTGACCGCTTCTCGAAGATGGCTCATTTTGTACCACTTGCTAAGTTGCCTACGGCCCCTGAGTTGGCTGAACTATTCATTCAGCATATCTTCCGGCTGCATGGGTTGCCTCAACATATTGCCTCGGACCGAGGGCCTCAGTTCACGGCAAAATACTGGCGGGCGCTCTGCAGGAAATTTGGGCTTCAGCTAGATCTAACCACGGCATTTCACCCCCAGGGCAACAGCCAGGTTGAACGCACGAACCGTACTCTGAAGGCGTTCCTCCGGGCTTTTGTCGGGGAGCAGCAGGACAACTGGGTCACTCTTCTTCCCTGGGCCGAGTTCTCCTACAATCGCCATCGACACTCCGCCACGCTACAATCCCCCTTCCACTTGGTTTATGGGAAGGTTCCCAAACCTCCTTTACCTCTACCAGTAACTACCTCCTCACCAGCAGCGCAACTGACGGCCAGGCAGATTCACCAGCTGTGGCACGCCACACAGGAGAAGCTCCATCGTACTGCCGCCCAGTTCAAGGCCTACGCCTACAAGTCTCGGCGACCCGCTCCAGTATTTCTGCCCGGTTCCAGGGTTTGGCTCTCTACCAAGAACATCCAGCTCAGGATTCCCTCCATGAGGCTAGCTCCTCGCTACATCGGACCCTTCCGGGTAGCCGAACGTGTTGGCGCGGTTTCCTACCGCTAACGTCTTCCTTCTACCCTTCGGATACACGACGTCTTCCATGTTTCTCTCCTCAAGCCGGTGGTCCTCTCTCGCTTTCGACCTCTGCCTCCGGAGCCTTCCGAGGTCGCTTCTGATCCTGGGACCACGTACACGGTGAAAGAGGTCTTGGACGTTCGGTTCCGTCGTCATCGCTGGGAGTATCTTCTCTCTTGGGAAGGATACGGTCCTGAGGAGAACTCGTGGGAGCCCTCCGCCCACGTTCTGGATAAGGATCTCCTTCGTCAATTTCATATGGCCCATCCGGATAATCCGCGGCCCCCCGGGAGGGGGCGTAGGAGGGGGGGTACTGTTGCGATTCCGGGTTGCCCCCGGAATCGTCACCCACCTCGTCATGAGTCCGCACGGGCCCCGCGCTCCCAGGGTCTCCAGGGACCTCTGCCGCCGCAGGCCCAGCATCTCTCCACCTCGCCTGGGCCTGCAGCTCCTTCGGCTCCTGCCTCTTCGCCGCGCCGGAGCAGCCGGCTTCTCTCGGCAGTAGGCCCCGCCCCCTAGATGCGCGCGCGCGTCTCAGCTTAGAATTTAAAGGGGCCAGCGCGGGAAACTTCGGGGACGCCTCCTGATGACATCAGACGCTGCAGGGTACTTAAGCCCTGCAGCTGGACTAGGACTTTGCCTTGCAACAAGGTTCCCAGGTATTCCTGTCTCCAGTTGCTGCGTTCCTGCTTCAGTGTCTTCTACTTGGCTCCTGACCCCGGATTGGCTTGCAGTGATTCTTGGCTTCTGACCCCGGACTGGTTTACGGTGATTCTTGGCTTCTGACCCCGGACTGGCTTGCGGTAATTCTCTGGCTTCCGATCCCGGACCGGCTTACGTTGACTCTCTGGCTTCTGACCCCGGACTGGCTTACGGTGATCCTTTGGTTCCTGACTCTGGACTGGCGAGCGACGACCCTTCGGCACACAACCTTGGACTTCCTGACCAGGTCCCCGCGGGCCCTCCTAAGTCCCAGCGGCCGGGTCCCTACGGGCTCCTCCTGGGGGGACTCCGGCTTCCAGGGTGAATCTCCTAAGTCCCAGCAGCCGAACTCCTACGAGCTCCTCTCGGGGGAGGATCGGCTTCCAGGGCGAAGATCTTCTCACCACAGTGCCAGCGCCACCATCTCCTTCTTCCTCGCCAAAGCTCTTGGTCGCATAGGGCTCCCAGAGTTCCACCTTCGGCCAGCCACCAGTCTGTCCTTGCCGCCTCCCGGTCGGGACCTCTGCTGTAACCACCTTCAGCAACTCTTCCCCTGGTTCCGATCGGCCCAAGGGTCCACGAATCCAACAGGAAGTGGCTAATGGGAGATTTTATGTGACAATATAATTTAATGATAATATATCATTCATTAGTACCGCTCTAATACTGACTATACATCCATCACATAGCTCAATCAAGCTGACTAGCTGAATTCATTTCAGTGTTCTGCAAGCACAGTGCCAACTTGCCAAGCAGAGCTAGCAGCTTGCTAGTGACACAAACCGGGGCTTTGTCTCTCTCACACACACAAACACACACATATTACCAGTACTCCTTTTACATACATAAAAAAAGTTCTGTCAGAAAGAGAATAAACTGAGAAGGCTGGCAAGGCTTAATTTCTCCTCACTGCAATCTGACTGCAGATAAGCAGAGTGCAGTACATTGTGTAGAATCAGACAGATACATTATCACTGCTTTTCACTGCTTCTGTATTTCCAGTTCACAACCATGCCTCAGTGAGCAGTGCATCTGTCTCTGTATCATAGTGAGAGCACAGGAGCAGAGAAGAGAAGATAACAAAAAGCCCTTTTTCAATGCCAGAATTCTTCTCCTTTTTCAAATCTTTTTAACTCCAAAACAGCTTCTGAAATGATAGACTTTCCCTGTGAAATTCAACAGGGAAAGCAGAGTTTCTTGGCACATGTTTAGACCTTTCAGTGGTCACTTGATGCCAGCAATAGGCCAGATAAAAAAAAAAAACTTTACCCTTGATTGGTTCTCCATCCCACCTACTTGTCTCCATCCCACCTACCCATCTCAGCTTCAGCTGGGCTGCTACCTAACACAGGCATTGCTGGGTTTCTATAGATACAAGTTTCACTGCAGCAGCTTTCAATGGGTCATAGACTTGAAAGGAAAACAAATTAATGAAACAAACCTTTGTTTTAATTCATGGGCACTTTCCATTTGTTTCAGGGGTCCATGAATAAAATACAAATGGTTGCATCCATTGCATTTTACCTATTTGTTTCAAATAAATGCACATGCCTAGTATTCATGTATCATATTGAGTGCCTATGATTATACATTTGTTTAGTAACTTGGCAAAGCAATTGCCTAGGCTGCTTGAGCTATTTTCTAGTGTGGATACCAAACTGTTATTCCACATCCTGTTTTGATACTAGAAATTCTTCCTTACGCTCTCCTCCAGGCTGCCTAGATAGCTAGGCTGACTACAAAGTAGCTTGTCTTGACCTGAGTCCTGAATTGGGAATGGAGGTGATGGTCAAGTGGTAAACTGCCTGAGGAATTCAGACCATTTTCAAATAAGCAGCGTGAATTATCAGCCTATATGGGATGCATCCTTTTCGAAAACTTGTTATTCCATGGAAAAGTCATCAGGTCATTCTAGTCATATTATATGGCAAACATTCTAGAATAATATGTATGAAGATTCTGGCCAGGAACTATATCTGGTAGCCTGGGACAGATGCTAACATAAAAAGTGATTTTAAGGAGTGTGACACATGCTAGATGTCCAGACACAACCCACCAAAAGCACCCATTTTCCCTTGGCGAGTGACTAAAACTATAGTTAAGAATTCTCAACTATATAGGCCCATTTCAAGGGAAGAACTTCTTTATTATGGTGGATTTTATTCAAGGTGATTGCAGTATCCACACAAATATCTGCTACAACAATTACAGCACTTTCACAGCTGTTTGCAATTTATGAGCTAGGGGATACAATTGTTTTAGATATTGGGTCTGCTTTTTATATCTGATGACTTCAAGGACTTTATGCAAAGGAACCTCATTAGGGCTGTCACCATTGCACATTGCCGATCCCAGGCAAATGGCCTGACAGATCGAATGGTACAGTGAACAAAATATATTAAAGAGAATCACTGAAGGAGATTAGCATACCAGGCTTGCTTGATTCCTTATCTCATAACACGTCATGTGTTATTCAACTATGGGGGTATGTCTGGCAGAGCTGTTTGGACCATATCAATCCTCACATCACAAGATTATAACTCAAGCAGGAACAGAAGCTAGACTGTTTCCTGGGCTCATCTACTTTGTGCTCATTTACACTATAAGACCCTGTTTGCACTAGAGTTTATAGAGTTAGATCAGAGTGGATCCTGCTTCCATCATTGAAATCACTGGATCTCTATCATACAAGATCCAGACCAAATGATGGCTAGATCTGGCATTGCCACATTGATCAACTGTGAGACCGCTCATCCTCAAACATGTAAGTTCCTAATGCTGAGCTCTGGACATGCTCACCCTGCCAGAGTCACCACCATGCGAGGATGTTGTTTTTGACTCATCAAGGACAGACTGACGTACAACCTTTACACCCATCAGTTGAGTGTGGAGGCCTTCAAAATCTCTACACAGTTGTAGGCATACCCCGAGACTGGATGATTATGTCACTTAAGTGGAGAAGGGTTATGTATTCAGCAAGGGGCACTCTAGTTATATGGAATGTTCAAGTTCTGTGCTAAATATTCTCTTGGTTTTTGTTCTTGTCTTTTCTCTTTTCTAGTTGTACAGTTCTCACCTAGCTCGGTACTGATGCACATGTAATCCTTGGCCTGTTCATTCCTGGATAGTGGTACCAGAGGCCATATCTCAAATCACAGTTTCAGGAGGTAAATTTCTCATAATGTTAAAATATCTCAAACTTCAGAGTTCCCTATGCAGGAAAGAAAAATAACTTTCAAGGCCCTTGCATTGCATTCGCTTAAGTCCTGGCTCAATGTCTTGTATACAGTAGTGACGACCACAGCATGAATAAGCACCAAAGTCCCTATGCAGTAAAAACACATTGAAAGTTGACTTGGTTACCAGCAATACTTTCACTGATAAAAAGGTAAATTTTAAGATCCGTGCGTGGATGCACATGTGTGTTTGCCAGCTTGCGGACATGGATGCAGCGATTTTATAACATACATGCGTATATGCGTGCCTGTTATAAAACTGGCTATATGCAAATACATGTATGCGCGATTTTATATTGACATGCGCATGTCTACGTAAATGCCTCCTCGATTGCGTAAGTGGGAGGGGATTTTAGTAGATACGTACACCAACGCAATTACCTGTTTCCCCAGGTGGTTCCATGTTCTCCCCAGTAAAGAAGACTTCCTAAACCCCCTAGCTAGCTTGTCTCCCTTTTACCCTATTAGCCCCAACCCTTACAATCCCACTGACTAGCCTAGCTTTTTTTGTTTCATGACTTACCTTCCATCTATAGCAAAAGTAAAGTAATGCAGATAGAGACCCCGGTGCGGACTGGTGTGTGTAAATACTTATGTGCTAGTTTCATTCATATCTACGGGAATGCCTATGCCCCGTCCAGAACATGCCCACACCCCACTCCTTTTGTGAAAAAAAATGTTTACTCGTATACCAGGAGATATGCGTGAACGCGTGCGCCTCTTAAAATCAGTGTGGTGTGTGCCGGATCAATAGAGGCACTTATCTGCCGGCTTTGGCATGCATAGGGCTTTTAAAATTCACCTGATAGTGTGAAATGATGAAAATATTCTTTACAATGGTTCGGTTCACTTTTCAATGTTACAGTGCTTTAAATAAATTTATGACTTCTCAAATTCTTTCTTAAGTTTAAGATGCTAAAGCAATTGATTCAATCTTTAATCCAATGTTTCTCCCATCCCATTGGCATAGGGTAAGTTAGTGCTCCCCTCCCAATGTTGGTGAAATCCATCTTATACGTCTACCTTTTAGCATCATAATTCTCCTGTTAGTTTTTGATGAACCCCAGTTGGGGTTCATCAAAATCCTTCTCCCTTCTCTCCTCCTTCTCCCTTGGATGGCTGTAAAAGTCATCCCTCCTGTGGATACTGATGATCCGCAGGTTCCTTCTCAGTGAAGACAATCTCTACACCAGAGATTCCCAAACTGTGGATCGAGACCTCAAATGGGGTCACAAAACCTCCAGCCGGGGTCATAAATGCCTCAAAGGGCAGTCCTCTCCAGACACCACCAGCAGCAGAAGTAGTGGAAATCAGCATGGGATCTTTGAGTAGCATGCACTCTCAGGTCCTGCAATGGTCCCGCCCTCGCTTGAGTTTCAACGTTAACAGGAAGCCATGTGTGAGGAGGGACTGGGGCCACTGCAGGGCCTGTGAGCTTTAACTGCCTCTCAAATCCTATGCTGACTTTCATTACTAATGCTGCTGCCAGTTGTAGATCAACATCAGGTATTGGACCACCATTGCGGAAGAGAGGCAGAGTGTGCACAGGTCTGTGCAGGTTGTCACTTCTTCTCTAGCCTCTCCTATCACTGAACTTACCTAAGAGAAAAATGTTGCCCCTGTCATCAGCCTGCCCTCTCTTCCCACTAGCTGTCATCCACTTATCGCCTGAGGCCCAAAGGAAAATGTTGCTGGTGATCATAGTCAAGGGGATGTGTGGGATGGGGGCTGTTTGAAGGGAGGGATCAGATATAGGAAGGGTTTGAGGGTTGGATCAGTGGGAGAGGGATTGGCTGTGGAAGGTGAGCGGGGGGATGCAAGAGAGGAGCTAGGGGTGAGAGTATCAACTGGCAGGGTATGTGAGAAAAGAGAGAAGGGATGACAGATAATCAATTGGGGTTACAAAAATGGCTTGGAGGTGAGAGGTTCAGTGGGGCGGATGTAAAAAGCTGGAATGGTTGAGCGAGAGGCTAGGCTGGGAAGGGGAGAGGAGCTGAGAGATGTAAGAGGGATCAGCTAGAGGGGCAAAGGTTGAGAGGCCCTCTGAAGTGGGATGGAGGTTGAGAGATGGGATCAGTTGGAGTGCAGGAACGTTGATTGTTGGAGGCAAACTACACCCCCGCGAATTAGGTTTGGTTGTCCTCTGGGGTTGTGTTATTTTTTCAAGTGCTAAAATGGGGTCACATTAGCTAAATGTTTGGGAAGCCCAGCTCTACACTTTAAGGTTTAGTAACTTATAAGTTGAATAGATAAGGAGGATGGAATAAAACTCCCACATCTAAAAGCAACTGATAATTTCCATGGAGGTTCAACAACTTGGAAAAACAGGGTACAGCCCTGAAGATGCTGCTCCTAGGAAAGAAACAAAAAAAATCTAGATATAGGCCAGATTTTGTATACCAGAGAATCTACCAAATACTTTCTTCCACATGGGGGAACTACACACCCAAATTATTTTGTTTCCTCCCAAAACAAAAGTGGTTTGCTTCTATACTTATTCCTAGGAAGGATCTGAAAGAATCCCTACATGCATAATAAAAATTGGGTAATATCTGCTGGCTGTACTTAATATTTGCAAGAACAATGGGTTGATATAGCAGCAACAAGCAGAGGGACTTCTATTGATACTTTTTTACATATGCCATAACATTTCTAAGCTTATGTTTTTTCCTTTGATTTCCACCACATTTTTCTTTTGGATTAATTAAACACTTTATAAATGAAACAGCAAAGTCCAGGTAGAGCAGTCATATAGGTCATATATGTTTTGGCTGCTGAAGGCATTCAGATTTTGACCATTGCCTCATAATACATCAAAGATGCATAAGTATATCTATTTATTTATACATCTTATATTCCTCTGATCCCATTCATGATTGTTCAATGTGGTTACAAATAATATATTAAAAAAACACCTTATATATAAATATTATGCATTAAATATTACATAACATAAAACAAAATTAAGAAAAAATACATAAAATATGCTTAAAATTACTCATAAACCTGCTTAAACAACTCTGGCTTAAATCTTTTCCTAATCCTTAAATAATCATCCTCATCTCTTAAACCATCAATCAAAAGGTTCCACATAGTGGTTCCTGCAACCTACACATCCAAAGAGATGAGATCACAAACGAGTTCTGACCAAATAATCACAAAGGATGGGCTGTTAAATAAGGTGATAATAATAACTCACTAACATAGTGAACACCTTCACTATAAATAATTCTATGAATATCTGTAATATCTTAAACTGAATCCTGAACAGGTAGTCAATGCAATTGTTTAGATTTTGGGCTAATCTGATGAATGCTATGTGCACCTGTAATAACTCTGGCAGCTGCATTTTAGACTAATTGTAATACCCTCAGTAAACCCTTTGGTAAGTTGATGTATAAAAAATGACAATAATAATGTTACTAAGCACCAGAGCTTGTACCACCACTCCGAAATCATTAGATATTTAAAAAAAAAAACCCTTTAACTGCCTTACCAATTGTAATTTTAAAAAAGCCTAACCTAGCAAATGTTTTAATCTGTGCTTTTAATACCTTTACAACTTAACGCATTCTTGTGTGATTTACTGCTGTTTAATATGTTATATCATGGGGATATATCTATTTTTCAACCTTTTATCACCTCATCCAACCATTTACTTGTGGGAGTAAATAGAGTGCCTGTGGTGTTTCCCTCTAATACATAATGGAAGTACATCTGCACATAACAGAGTTAAATATCCCAGGAGTTGGCCCGCATATTTTTGTGCAGGTTGGGAAAAAATTTCAGCTATTTATACAGTGCAAGAATTTGGCAGAATGAAGGCCTAGGAGAATATGCTGCATGAACTCATTGAAAGAAAAAAAAATTACAGAAAGAGATACTGTAATATTATTGTGTCACCAATCTGTTACAATAACAATCTTCTATTTTTTAAAATATTTTTTGTACGCTTTTAAAATTGTCTTGCAAAATGTTAGTTCCTTGTGTAGCATCTGTATACAAAGGGACAGCAGTAAAACATACTGGGGTACATTTTCAAAGGATTAGTAGGGAACTCCATTGGCTAAATTTTGCATTATGAAGTAGAATGGCTGAATCCACTTAAGTGGATTTTCGAGTTTTTAAAAGAGTATGGACTTTCAGAAAGTACATGCATTTAGCTGCAGTAAAAAGAGGTATTCTGTATGACATAACCTGGTCAGGGTAGAAAACTATGTTTGTACATTGAGACTTAAAAACAGGTGTGGATGTAAATCAGTTCATGTACTTTACAGCCTCATTTCAGCTCACTTAAACCATGCGTGCACTTTTAATCCGCATAACATGATCTTCAAATTGTGTAGCTTTTATAAGCACATTTATGCAGTAGATTAATGCGTTTTTCAGACAATATAAAATACAATAAGCGCATCAAATATACAGATGGAGATGGGCGGACACTGTATTCCCTCTGGGGAGAAGCAGTGGGATGGGATGCAGGCTGTACTGCTCTGAGGTACAAACCAGTAGTCATCCATGTGTACCTCCCACCCAGCAGAAGATGTACAAATCTGTTAGCCTTTAGGTCAAAGAAATGGGCCACACAATATGGGTGAAGCCTTGGATCTGCCACAAAATTAAAAGTTAATTCCCTGGTAAATGCTTTCAACCACTTGGTCATGGTGATTCGGCTTCTGTGAAGGGTACCCACAGGGTCAATGGGCACTGTGCATAGGGCATCAATGCCAGAGTCAATGATGGGTGCTGAGGAGCTCCATATTCTGTATTTTGACAGACTGTTCACTGTGAAGGGAGATGTTAAAACCACATTTGTTGTTCAAACATGAAGATCTCTTTCGGCAGTAGGTTTATTGAAATTGACAAATGCAATAATCAGATATAGGGATTTTTTTTAAATGTATTGTCCCACTATTGCAACTGCTAGGGTTGATGTTCATCATAAGCTGCACAAATCAAGTTATTTTAAAAACAAAATTAACCTTTTTTTGTTGTTTTTAAAGACTAACACACTCCAAGCTGTGTGGTAAGGAGGAACATATGAACATCCCAGGTGCTGAAGGCTGACACGTGTGTCTCACAATGCACTCAAGGCATGCATACATACCTTTACAATTGCACAACTCACTTATGTGACTTACAAGTGTTTTAGTCAAACTATTTGATAAATCTTAAAAAAAAAAAAAAAGAATCTTTCAAAAAATTCAAACCTTTTTTGAAGTAACATTTGAAATATCTAAAGAAGATCTGACAAGTGAAAAAAATAGGTATCTCCATGACATGACGTAAAACAAGCTATTAAAACAGGAGTGTGGTTTTTAACATCTGAAGAAGACCTTGAGGTCTCGAAAGCTTATAGAGTACAGCATACTTTTTGCTGGCTTTTAAAAAAGGTATCATAGCCTACAAAGACAATACAACTACATGAAGCTTCTATGAGTTTGTTTAGAAATTTTGACAGAACTTCTCCAAAACCTGTTCATGCTGATTATCTATTTTACTTCATTGGTCCTTCAGGATGAAATAAGCTAACATTTCTCTCTCATACTTTCTCCCTGACTATATTTTTCTTTCTAATGCAGCAAATACTATCAACAACAGCAAGAAAAAATATAGCAACAAGCTCTGGCAGTCTAAATTTACGATACAACCTACACAGGAGATATCCTCAATCAAAACTTCACTTTAATACGGCAAAAAAAAAAAAAAAAAGAGCTGCTAGATTCCAAAGGCAAGTGTCTTTTAATCATTTCATCCAGTCAGCACTTTGTCCTAAAGTAAAATACCAAGGGACTCACCTGGCAGAAATCAATCAGTATTGAAACTTGCAGTCCAGAGGGATTTTCCTGTGTCCTTAGTGAAACATGCTTAGAGAACCCTTCTGTAAACTGACAGCGATGTGTCCAGAACTTTTATGGCTATGCAGATTCACCTTCCATAGCCAAACTTCTGATGTCAGTAAATTAATGGGATTAGTTAGAAGCTTGCTCTCCTGGTGAAATGATCACAACGGTATCTCAAATCCCTCTCTCTCTTTGCCTGTCTTATATAGGGGAAGTGATTCTTTCCAGATCTCTTTAAAAAGAGCAGAACAACAGATCAGGATCACAAGTACCTTCTCTACAGCTAAACAGCAAAAAAAAAAAAAAAAAAAAGTAGTAAGGTTTCTGTTCTTGAACTGTTTGCCACTCTTCAACATGCATCCACCACCACCTCGCCTTTTTTTCCCAGTTATCCTAAGATGCATTGACAAATTGATGATCCACTGGGCTGCTGCAGTCTTTGCTTTTCATGGTAACAGTAATTTCAGGATTCAGAACTGGTAGTTGTGAAGAATTTGCTCTATTTAAAGGATAAATTATTTTATGATTAGAGTGCCCTCTTGTGTCTTGCTTGCAGAGCTACAGGTTCACAATTAAAATGCGCTCAACCTTCTGAGGCTTGGCTTGACAATTTGACAGTTTTATATGCACATACTGTGTGACTTCAGGTCAGCATATGGGTTTAAAAGACAATTTATAAGGCGATATTTTACAAGGATGCGAGTCTTCCTTTAAGCATGTTTGTAAAGCAGGATGTACCGTCAAGTTTTAATGCTATTAAATTTTCTCTACAACTAGAAAATTATAGAAACACTCTGAGTCCCTTTGGGTCTGTTTTAAATGCAGAAACATTATTATACTGGGGGAATGTTTATATGTTTATGTAGAAATACTGGATAGGCTCATATTTAATGAAAATAATAATGCTACTCTATAGACTTACAGGAACCATAAGATTTCTTAAGACTGTAACAAGTTCATTTGAAAAATGGCTCATAAATAGGGTTAAGGGAAAATGACAAATGTGCAGTATAGTTTCAAATTCTGCAATTTTCAGGGCTATGAATAATTTTTCCAGTCAATAGCAGGGCTGAACTAGCCATGCTGTCATGGGAACTGACCATCAGGCCCGGGAGGCGGAGCTTCTAAGTGATGTCAGAGCTTTGCTCTGAGGCTGCTTGTGGTTTCCCGCGCTGGAATCGATTCTCCTCAGTCTGTTTTTCCACGAGCGGGATCGCACGCGGAGCTTCAGACCTCCTCAGCATCACCTTCTTCTGAAGGGAAAAAAGTTTTTAAAAACAGAAAGAAACGATGAATAATGAACGATCACAGTAGGAAAGAAGGGGCCAGACTTTCTGGGTTCAAACCGTGTTTATGTGGAAGAGTCATGTCCATTACAGATAGACATGACTGTTGCTATCGGTGTCTGGGCCCAGACCATCCGATGGAGACCTGCCCACAGTGTGGGAAAATGTCTCCGAGAGCGCGCTGACAGAGGGGGGGGAAAAATGCTAGTGTTAAAAGGAGTGCAGAAGAACTCCTATGCCCCTCTGTCGGAGGCCCGTTCTTCCCAGGGTCCTTCCACCCCCGCGCCACCACCGAAGTGTCTGGCGTCCTCGGTAGAACCTGCTACCTCCTCGCCGGGAGATGAGCGCCGAAGAAAAACTAGGCTGGAGATGCCTCGGGGTCAGAACCCCAACCGTGCCGACCGACAAGGCAAGGAAGCATCGAATATGTCGGAAAGACATGCAACAGAGAAGGAGCAGACTCATGACCACAAGGCGCCGCCTCCTCCAACGCACAGCGCACAAATTCACACAATTGGCACGCTGCAGCCAGCACTGGCTCACACGGCGCAAACATCGAAGCATTTGGACCTGAAGCATCAGCACCGGACATCAACCGCAGCGCCGACGCCTCGCCCGGCGCACGCGCTGTTACCGCCTACAGAGCCACCATTGGCGTACAAAACCAGGCCGCCGACACATAGCCACGCGCGAACACAGATGGCGTCTACGTAGCGCAGTGACACAACGCAGTTGACACATTTGTTGGCTCCTCGACAGGACAAATCAAAATCATCAACGCAATCTTCTTTACAGCCCCTGAAAAAGAAGAAAAAGGAGGCTAAGGGACCATTGCCACATAGGTCTCTACACACATCACCCCCCCTTCACATCCGGGGGAAATGCTCCTTTAACTCTAGAACCAGAGTCACCAGACCATTCTTCAAAATCTGAGGAGGAGGGGTTCTACTGACCACTCACTCCCGCTCATCATCCTCTTCCTCACAAAGGTATTTTCGGATTTGTCCTCCGCATCCAGACACCGGACCTCGGGCGATATTCTACAGGAACCGCCATCAAAAAAGCGCAAGTTGTCAAAGGTGTCACACACGCCTCATCTTCACAAGCCTGCGCCAGACTCGAACATCCTTCTAGCGGCGGTGCCAACGGGTCGTCATGCTCCACCACTTCGTCCCCCCCCATGCCTCCTCAGACACGGGAAGCTTTCTTCAATCGCTCACAAGCTTTATCCGGCTTTTTTGAACTTATGCAAACTTCATTCCAGATGCCAGCCTCCTCCCTGAGTAGTGCGGTGCCGTCGCCACAATCATCAATGCTGGTATCACCCACACATTCAAGATCACCATCACCTCTGGTGCCATCCCAGGTGCCCATACTAACACCATGGTCTCTTGACCCTTTACCTCAGCCGGTCTCTCCGGGGGTGCCACTTTCATCCCCAGACTCCTCCACTGAGTATCCTTCTGAACCAGTGGAAGAACCTGTGGAACCTTATTCACTGCCGGAGGACTTAACTTATCCTAAATTTTTGGAGAAGCTGGGCTAGACACTCGATCTCAACATTCAGAAGGTACCAGATCCAAGGGCCGAAACCCTTGACTTACTAAAGATTTTTGACCTGCCAGCAGAACCAACCTCCTTGCCGGCACAGGCTATGCTTAACACAGTCCTAGAGAAATCCTGGGAGACCCCTTATACACTTCTGGCAGTCTCCTGGAAAACTGATCTTAAGTATAAAATGCAATCATCACCTTACTACACTCCACCCCAATTACCTCATGCTTCCATCGTGGTGCAGTTGGTGATGGCTAAGGTGAAAAGGTCCAAGCCACATTCTATAGCACCGCCGGGTAGGGACCTGCGTTCCTTGGACGAATTCACGATGCGGGCCTTTCAAGACACTATGCTGGCAGCGCGAATTAACCACCACCAATTTTATATTGTACAATATATATACCAATTGATACAATGGATGAAGGACAATACACCATCTTTCGATCTCACCTCCCCGGATGTTGTGTTTTAACTGTTTAGTGGACCCTTGGGCTGGCCTGCCGGAGACTAGGGTAAGGTGGACTATTGTTTCCGTATGAGAGGGAGCAGGCCGGGAGGCAGACACCAGGCTGGGGGAAGGAGCAGGCCTTCACCCTGGGAGCCCGTACTCCCCAGGAGGAGCCTGTGGGAGTCGAGCCACTGGGGCTAGGAGAACAGAGAAGGTGTCTTCATCCTGGAAGCCAAGACTCTCCCGGGAGGAGCCCATAGGAACCCGGCCGCTGGGACTTAGGAGATCGGTGGTGGTGTCTTCACCCTGGAAGCCGGGACTCCCCCGGGAGGAGCCCGGCCGCTGGGACTTAGGCGAGTGAGGACGATGAGATGATGAACCAGGATCAAAGCAGGTATCTTGGCTGGAACTGGAGCAAGACACTGGAAACTGGCTGGAACTGGAGCAAGACACTGGAAACTGGCTGGAACTGAAACAAGACACAGAGACAGGAACAAGTCTGGAACTGAAGCAGGGTACTGAGGCAGGAACCTGGCTGGAACTGAAGCAAGATACTGAAGCAAGATACTGAAGCAGGAATCCGGCTGGAACTGAAGCAGGATACTGAAGCAGGGACCTGGGTGGAACTGAAGCAAGACATAGAAGCAGGAACCAGGCTGGAACAGAAGCAGGCTACAGCAAGAAGTTAGTGAACTCCGAGGCTCACAGCAACTAGGAACCCCAAGGTAACCTCGTTGCAAGGCATCTGATAGGGGCAGGCGCCGACCTTACATACCCGCCGGCATCTGACGTCACGGGAGTGGGTGGAGCTTTGAGTGGCAGGAAAGGGCCTATATCTTTGGCCTCTTTGCGCGCACGCGTGCCTAGGAGGAGGGCGGATGGCTTGGGCGTCCCGATGGCATCGCCCCCACAGGGACGCCGCTGAACAGGCTTGGAACCCGGTGAACCCCCACAGTAAGACTGATCCCGATGCCAGAAGCTAAGAGGTAAGGCCCTGGTCGCGAGACTTGCGACCGGGACCGCAGCAGTATCTCCCCTCTTAGCAGGTCCAGGTTTACCTGGGTGCTGAAGTTGAAATTGTCGTAGAAGCTCTTTATCCAGGATGTTGTGGGCTGGTTCCCATGTGTTGTCCTTGGGACCACAGCCCTCCCAGGCAAGCAGATATTCCCAGCGTCGGTGATGGAACCGTACGTCTAGGACCTCCCGAACTTGGTAGGTAGGCTCATCAGGTACCAATGGGTCTGTGGAATCAGGAACTCGAGGATGATACCTGGAGAGAACAAGAGGCTTCAACAAAGAAACATGGAACACATTGTGTATATGCATGGAGGAGGGTAAGCGTAACCGATAGGATACTGCACCCACGCGCTCAGCAATATGGAAGGGCCCACAGTATCTTGGAGCTAGTCTTCGGGACAGAATTCGAAGCTGAAGGTTCCTTGTGCTGAGCCAAACCCGGTCTCCAGGAAGGAAGATAGGCGCCGGCTGCCGGTGCTTATCTGCCCATCTCTTAGTGGCCTTGGCCGCTTTAGCAAGTTTTCTCTGGATGGACGTCCATAGCGAAAGTATTTGTCGGGCGGATAGTTGCACCGCGGGTAATGCACTAGGTAGAGGCAGAGGTAGTGGCGGTCGCAACTGTTTCCCATAGACTGTAAGGAAGGGCGAGCTTCCTGTAGCAGAATGCGTATGGTTATTATATGAGAATTCTGCCCATGGCAGTAGCTTTGCGCAATTTTCTTGTCTCTCATTGACAAAAGAATGAAGAAACATTTTTAGGGTCTGGTTGGTGCATTCCGTCTGCCCATTGCTTTGGGGGTGGAACGCAGATGACAGGCTGAGTTGCACATTGAATCTCTTACACAGGGCTCTCCAGTACTGGGCCGTGAACTGGGGGCCTCGATCGGACACTATGTCCTGAGGTAGGCCGTGGATCCTAAAGATGTGTTGTGCGAACAGAGTAGCCAGCTCCGGGGCTGATGGTAATTTCGGCAAGGCAACGAAGTGAGCCATTTTGGAGAACCGGTCCACAGTCACCCAGATGATAGTGTTCCCCTTGGAGACTGGGAGGTCCACCACAAAATCAGTGGAGATGTGAGTCCATGGTTCTACCAGGATGGGTAATGGCTGCAGCAGGCCCCAAGGTTTCCCAGTGCGTGGCTTCTACAAGGCGCAGGTGGGACAGGAATCCACAAATGAGCGGACATCTTGTTTTATCGTTGGCCACCAGTAGAACCGATTGACCAGGTCGAGAGTCCTTTCATGGCCAGTATGGCCCCCTGTGAGGGAGTCATGGGCCCAGATGAGAACCGCTCTTCAAGAGCGTCGTGGAACTACGGTCTTCCCTTGGGAACTCACCGAGGTCACAGAAAGGTTAATTTTTGCAGGGTCCAGGATATACTGTGGCTGTTCCTCGGTCTCCTCCAATTTGGTGGAACGTGACAAGGCGTCGGCACGGACATTCTTAGAGGCTGGCCGGTAATGCAGTGTGAAGTTGAAGCGGTTGAAGAACAGGGACCAGCGGGCCTGTCTCGGGTTCAGGCATTGCGCATGACACAGGAATTCTAAGTTTTTGTGGTCGATGTATACCGTAATGGGGTGGTTGGCTCCCTCCAACCACTGCCTCCACACTTCAAAGGCAAGCTTTATGGCCAGCAACTCCTTCTCTCCAATGCAGTAGTTGTTCTCAGTGACCGAGAATCTCCTCGAAAAGTAGGAGCAAGGTAGTAGTTGTCCAGAGTCAGAGTACTGGCTGAGCATGGTCCCAAACGCGACATTGGATGCGTCCACCTCCACTACGAATGGTCGGAGTGGGTCAGGGTGGCGAAGGCAGGTAGCCTGTAGGAAGGCCTCCTTGAGGGTTTCAAACGCTTGACAGGCGGAGTCAGGCCAGTCTACCACATTGGCTCCCTTCCGGGTAAGGGCGGTGAGGGGAGCCACAATACGTGAGTAGTTCGGAATGAAATGTCTATAAAAGTTTGCAAAGCCGAGGAAGCGTTGCAACGCCTTTAACCCTCTTGGCCGAGGCCAGTTTCTGATGGCGGATACCTTCTCTGGGTCCATCTGGAATCTGGAGGCAGAGACTATATAGCCTAGGAATGGCAGAGAGGTTTTCTCAAAGGTACACTTTTCTAATTTAGTGTACAGACCATTGTCTCTGAGGATCTGTAAGACCTGACGGACTTGCTGAAGGTAGATCATGGGAGTAAATTAATACGTCGTCAAGATAGACGATGACTGAGGTGTTCAGGAAGTCTCGAAGTACCTCATTCATTAGGTGCTGGAATACCGCTGGGGCATTGCATAATCCAAAGGACATCATGAGGTACTCATAGTGCCCATCCCTGGTGTTCAAGGTGGTTTTCCACTCGTCCCCAGGACGGATTCGGACCAAATTATAGGCACCTCATAAGTCTAGCTTTGTGAAAATTTTTGCCCCTTGTAGTCTATCCAGGAGCTCTGGTATTAACGGGAGTGGGTAATGATCCCGCTTCGTGATTGCGTTAAGGCCCCGATACTCTATGCATGGCCTTAGAGAGCCGTCCTTCTTACTCACGAAAAAGAAACCCGCCCCAGCTGGCGATTTGGACAGGCGGATGAAACCTTTGGCCAGGTTCTCCGAGATGTATCCTGACATGGCCCGGGACTCGGGTAGAGACAAGGGATATACCCTACCCTGAGGAGGCGTTGTCCCGGGTAGTAGATCAATGGCACAATTGAAAGGGCGATGCTGAGGAAGGATCTCTGCCTTGGCTTTAGAGAATACATCGGTAAAGTCTTCATAGGGTGCAGGAAGACTGATGGCAGAGTGCAGAAGAGGAAGACCAGGGGCCTTAGGGACCTTCAGGCAGTTGGAGAAACAGAATGGACTCCACTTAGTAATTTTCAAGGTATCCCATTGGATGGTGGGAGAGTTTTTCTGTAGCCATGGCAACCCTAGCACCACGTGGTGGACGGCCTTCTCCAATACCAGGAAGACTATCTCCTCCGAATGGATCGCCCCGGTGCGTACGGTTATGGGTGCCGTGGAAGCTGTGATGTGGCCTCGAAGGAGGGTTCCCTGGATGGAGGTAATCCACAGAGGCATCTCCCGACACTGCGTGGGGATCTGCAATTGATGTACCAAATCCTTCAGAATGAAGTTACCTCCCGCTTCGGAATCCAGGAAGGCGAGGGTTTCCAGGGACCCACCCGGGTACTCCAGGGTAATAGGTACAGTACATTGAGGAGCTGAAGCACAACCTAGGAGGAGCTCCTCATGACCTCCTAGGTTCTGGCGTTTTCCGAACGTTCCTGGCAGCACGCCAGGAAATGGCCTTTCTGACCGCAATAGAGGCAAAGGCCCAGTGTGCAGCGATGTTGTCTCTCCTCAGTGGAGAGTGGGGCACGCCCCAACTGCATAGGTTCACTGGAAGTGGTCTCTGGACGCACAGTCTTGGAAGAGGACAATGGTTTAGAGAACGCAGGAGCCAACGAGGGAGTGCGTCTGACCGGCCATAGCTCTTTGGCCCTCTGCTGGAGGCGTTGGTCGATGCGGCCCGCCATCTCTATAAGACCATTGAGGTCCTCCGAGAGGTCACGGGCGGCTATCTCATTTATTTATTTATTTATTTAAAGATTTTTATATACCGGCATTAGTATGCAAACATCATACCGGTTTACATTGCAACTAAAAGACTGAAAGTACAATCAACAGGGAGGGGGAATGAGTAATTACAAAGTGCAGAAGTATTGAAAGTAAAAACAGTAACTTTAAACGGTAACAGATAGGCTAAATACAAAAGTGCAGCTTATATGCAAAAGTGTATATACAACTTAAATACCACTTATATAAAGACTGTTCATGAAATTAAAGGGGGGGGGGGGGGGTGGTAGATGGAGACAATTATTCTGGGTAGGCCTGTCGGAAGAGCCAAGTCTTTAGTTTCTTTCTGAAGTTAGAGTAGCATGGCTCAAGTCTGAGTGTAGTCGGGAGGGAGTTCCATTGTTTGGGGCCTGCAATGTAGAGTGCGCGATCCCTTGTGGCGGAGAGGTGGGCTTTTTTAATAGGAGGTACTGTTAGGGTACCTTTGTTGACAGACCGGATGGGTCGGTCAGAGCGTATGGGGCAAAAGGGTTCATCAAGCCAGTTAGAGTTGTAGGAGTAGATGGATTTGTGAATTATGGTTAAAGTTTTAAAGAGAATGCGGGATGCTATGGAGAGCCAGTGGAGGTCTTTGAGTATGGGCGTGATGTGATCAGCTTTCCGTGTGTTTGCAATAACCCTGGTGAAAGCATTTTGGAACATTTGTAAGGGTTTCGTGGTGGAGGAGGGTAGTCCGAGGAGGAGGGCATTACAGTAGTCTAGCTTTGAGGAAAGAGTTGCTTGGATGACAGTGTAGAAGTCATGATAGTGGAGGAGGGGTCTAAGTTTCTTTAGAACACTGAGCTTGAAGAAACCCTCTTTGAGGATGGAACTGATATGTTTTTTTAGATTGAGTTGTTGGTCTAGGATTACCCCAAGGTCTCTTACACAGGGTTGGGACGATATGGTGTTGAAGGCTGGGTCGTTGGAGATCAGGGGTTTAGGGGGTTGAGAAAGAAGGAGCAGTTCCGTTTTGGAAGAGTTTAAGGCGAGGTGGATATTAGTGAGGAAGTCATTTATAGAGGCAAGACATGTGTTCCAAAATGCCAGGGCATCAGTGAGAGAGTTGTGAATGGGGATGAGGATTTGAACATCGTCTGCGTAGAGGTAGAATTTGAGGCCAAGGTCTGTGAGAAGCTGACAGAGGGGGGTGAGGTAAATATTGAATAAGGTGGAGGAGAGAGAGGAACCTTGAGGGACACCTTGGGACAGAGGGTAGAATGTGGATTTGGCATTTCCTATTTTAACGGCGAACTTTCTGTTGGATAATTAGGATTTAAACCATAGCAGGGCTAGGCCTAAGATACCTATTTCGGCCAATCGGTTGATGAGGTAGTTGTGATTAATGGTGTCAAAGGCAGCTGAGATGTCGAGAAGGGCAAGGAGGTAGCAATTGCCCTGGTCCATGCCTCTGAGTATGTGATCCGTGAGGGAGAGCAGGAGTGTTTCAGTGTTGAGCAATTTGCGGAAACCAAATTGGGCAGGGTGCAGTATATTATTGTTTTCGAGGTATTCTGTGAGTTGGATGTTCACAATCTTTTCCATGATCTTGGAGATGAAGGGCAAGTTTGAGATAGGGCGGAAGTTGGAGGGGTCTTTGGGGTCTAATGAGGGTTTTTTAAGGAGGGGTTTAACAATCGCTTGTTTGAGGGCATCTGGGACAGAGCCTGAAGAGAGGGGGAAGTTAATAATGTCTGCAATAGGTTTGGCAATAGAGTTTGGGATAGAGAGGAGGGTTTTTGTAGGTATAGTGTCTGAGGGATGAGATGCGGGTCTAAGTTTTCTGAGAATTGATTCAACTTCTTTGGCGGAAGTCAGGTCAAGAGTTTGGAGGGTAGAAATGGTAGGGGCAGGTTGGAGGGGGGGTGGAGAGGGGGTCGTGGGAGATGGGTGTTGGAATCTGAGGAGGATGTTGGTGATTTTTGTGAGGAAGTATTGGGCGATTTCTTCACTTCTGGCAATGGCTTCGTTGTCAGGGATGGGGGGTTGGGAGGACTTGGTGAGGTCAGCCTTGATACGTCAGCCTTGATACGTCCGGCCAGGCCCTCCAGGAAAATTGCTCTGAGGCTGTCGTCCCGCCATCCCACTTCTTGGGCGAGCGTGCGAAACTCCATAGCGTAATCCGCCAAGGAGCGTACTCCCTGGCGTAACTGCAGCAGATCAGTCATGGCGGTGGCTAGTCGAGCTGGTTCATCAAAGGCTTGTTTGAAGTTGGAGATGAACCGTGGCAAATCCTCGAGAGAGGAGTCATTATGTTCCCAGAGCGGGGAGGCCCACACTAGTGCCTTCCCATCTAGCAAGGACAGGATGTAAGCTACCTTGACCGCATCTGTAGGGAACTGCTGAGGAAGTAGGGAGAACCGTATGAAGCATTGGTTCAAAAACCTACGACAGGTTTTCACTTCCCCAGCGTAGCGTGAAGGTTCGGGTAGCTGAGTAGCAGAGCAAGAGTTCACCTCTGGAGCTGGAGGCGCAGCGGGCGGAGGATCCTTGGGCATTGTATCCAGGCAGGCAGCTAGTTGCTCCACAGTAGCTGCTAGCACATCAAGGCAATGCTGTTGTTGTTGTTGCATTCGTTGGGCCATTCCTGGAATGGCCTGAAGGCCTGGCATGTCCGCCGAGTCCATGGCCATGCAATCTGTTGTGTTTTAACTGTTTAGTGAACCCTTGGGCCGGCCTGCCGGAGACTAGGGTAAGGTGGACTATTGTCTCCGTATGAGAGGGAGCAGGCTGGAAGGCATACACCAGGCCGGGGGAAGGAGCAGGCCTTCACCCTGGGAGCCCGTACTCCCCAGGAGGAGCCTGTGGGAGTCGAACCACTGGGGCTAAGAGAACAGAGAAGGTGTCTTCACCCTGGAAGCCGAGACTCCCCCGGGAGGAGCCCGTAGGAGCCCGGCCGCTGGGACTTAGGAGATCAGTGGTGGTGTCTTCACCCTGGAAGCCGGGACTCCCCTGGGAGGAGCCCATAGGAGCCCGACCGCTGGGACTTAGGCAAGTGAGGACGATGAGATGATGAACCAGGATCAAAGCAGGTATCTTGGCTGGAACTGGAGCAAGACACTGGAAACTGGCTGGAACTGAAACAAGACACAGAGACAAGAACAAGGCTGGAACTGAAGTAGGGTACTGAGGCAGGAATCCGGCTGGAACTGAAGCAGGATACTGAAGCAGGGACCTGGCTGGAACTGAAGCAAGACACAGAAGCAGGAACCAGGCTGGAACTGAAGCAAGACACAGAAGCAGGAACCAGGCTGGAACTGAAGCAAGACACGGTAGCAGGAACCAGGCTGGAACGGAAGCAGGCTACAGCGAGAAGTTAGCGAACTCCGAGGCACACAGCAACTAGGAACCCCAAGGTAACCTCGTTGCAAGGCGTCTGATAGAGGCAGGCGCCGACCTTACATACCCACAGGCGTCTGACATCACGGGAGCAGGCGGAGCTTTGAGTGGCGTGAAAGGTCCTATATCTTTGGCCTCTTTGCGCGCGCACCTAGGAGGAGGGCAGCTGGCTTGGGCGTCCCGATGGCGTCGCCCCCGTGGGGACGCCGCCGAACAGGCCCGGAACCCAGCGAACCCCCACATCGAGACTTCACCCGATGCCAGAAGCTAAGAGGTAAGGCCCCGGTCGTGAGACTCGCGATCGGGACCACAACACCGGAAGCCAACCTGATCCGTGAAATTGAAGAAGCCATTCGACACCTCTTACGCACCGTCTATAAGGGATTTGAAACCTCCTCCTGTGCATCTGTGGCTGCAATTGCAGCGCAATGCGACACGTCACTTGGCTTCAGGCAAGTTCTATCAGGGACGATGTCCATGAAAACTTAGCCAACTTACCCTGCAGATTATTTGGAACCAGATTCCAAGAAACAGTTGCTCAGCTCAAGGAGCAGTCAGTGGCGGTACAGTCGCTTACCACACCCCACTCTTACCCTTCATCCCGCAGAAATTATGCCCCACCCAGGAGACAACCCTTCCAAAGATGAGCTTATCGGCCTTATGCAGCATATCACCCTACACCATACCAATCTCCACCTCGCCCACAAAACCAAACGAATCAGAACCACAAGGGACGTCCACAAACACAGCGCTGCAAGACTCAATAACCAATGACTTCTATTAAGCCAAATCTGTCTTTTTAAGGATCGCCATGCTGCCATCACAACACATATTGGTGGGGGGCATAACGGCACACATCCAACAATGGGAAAACATCACAATGGATCAGTGGGTGCTAAACATTGTTCGATAATGTTACCGAATTCCATTCCCTTCCCTGCCGCCCCTCCCTCACCTGACATCCGGAGGGCCCAGATCCAACATCACCTTGCTGGAACAGGAGATAGCGTCTTTACTACAACAACAAGCCATTCAACGCATTCCTTCCCCCAACCAGAATATGGGCTTCTTCTCCCCTTACTTTCTCATACCCAAGAAGTCGGGAGATCTCCATCCTATCTTGGATCTCCGGGACCTCAACAAATACATAATCAAGGAAAAATTCAAAATGATCTCTTTGAAATCCATTTTACCCTGATCCAACCCAATGCTTGGATGTGCTCCATAGATCTGAAGGATGCGTACACTCATATTCCAATGCATCCTTCCTCCTGGCAATGCCTGTCCTTCCAAGTCAACGATCGGCACTTCAATACAAGGTACTTCCCTTTGGTCTCTCGACAGCACCCAGAGTATTCACCAAGTGCATGGCAGTGGTGGTGGCATTCCTTCGACAACAGGGGATCATTATTTTTCCCTACCTTGACGATTGGCTGATTGTGGCATCCACCCCAGACACTCTCCGACAACATCTCTACGACACAATCGGTTGCTTCAATCAATTGGGGCTAGTGGTTAATTACCAAATATCCCACTTACAACCTACCCAAAAGACCCAATTCATAGGAGCTTCTCTGGACACCATAAAACACAGGGTTTTCCTGCCACAAGACAGACGGAAAACTATGCGCCAGGTCTTCAGGTTGCCGCCCACCCGCCAGGTCTTAACAGTCTTGGGATATTTGGCGGCATCGATTCACATGGTATCCAACACAAGATTTCACATGCGGAACATCCAATGGGATCTCAAATGACAATGGAAACAGCAGTCCCAACCGCTAACCTGCAAAATATCCTTAACGACAGCCATGACCACCGAACTGGATTGGTGGTTACAAGGGCGGACACTGACCATAGGCGCTCCATTCACACTGTTACCACACAATGCAGTCCTCACCACAGATGCCTCCCGCAAAGGTTGGAGGGCTCATCTCAACCACCTCCAGACTCAAGGCCTCTGGGCATGGCAGGAACAGTCCTTTCAAATCAATCTTCTCGAGCAACGAGCAATAGTTACAAGCTACGAACCTTTGTCACACATTTACGAGGTCACCGTGTTATGGTATACATGGACAATCAAGTGGAGATGTTTTATATCAACAAACAAGGAGGGTCCAGATCATGGATCCTTTGCCTGGAAGCCCTCACCATCTTACTGTGGGTCAACACTCATTCAATTCAATTGCAAGCAACTTATCTACCAGGAATAGCCAACACTCGAGCAGACAAGTTGATTCAGGTTTTTCATCCACACGAATGGGCCCTTCATCAAGACGTAGCAGAAACCATCTTCCACCAGTGGGGAAAGCCAACGATAGACCTATTCGCCACCGAATCCAACAGGAAAGTGACTCGCTTTTGCTCCGTATGGCCAAGCCCTTACAGGGAAGCCCAGGATACTTTTCTCATACCCTGGATGGAGCCATTAATGTATGCATTTCCTCAGATTCCCTTCATCACACGAACACTACAATAATGCATGCTCAATGCGACGCAACTGATATTAGTGGCACCAGCCTGGCCTCGTCAACCATGGTACATCCACCTCCTTCAGATGTCCACAGAGGCACCATTTCGCTTACCACATCGAGACGATCTGCTGTCACAAGAGCAGGGAAGCCTCCTTCACCCGCTACACTCCTCCCTACATCTAACAGCTTGGAGGTTGAACGGATCCTTCTCACAGAACAAGGACTTTCTATCATAGTACAGGACGTAATATTGGCATCCCAGAAACCGTCCACGAGACGTAATTATCAGTTCAAATGGAAACAGTACGCAACATGGTGTGGGTCCAAGGGCATTGACCCGCTCACATGTATGCCAGATCGATTACTAGATTATCTGCACGCCTTATACCTCGCAGGTCTATCTACAGTGTTGGTTCGAGTTCACCTTAGTGCAGTAGCTGCCTTCCACAGACTACATGATAGTCAACCCATTTCAATTCATCCAATCATTTCTTGATTTGTCTGGGGATTAACACATCTTCGACCCCCAGTCTCCAAGCCTCCAGTCCCCTGGAATCTAAATCTAGTTCTGGAACAACTAATGGCACCACCATTTGAACCAATGGACTCAGCGCATATCAAATATCTCACCTGGAAAGTAGTCTTCCTGACAGCTATTACATCGGCTCGCCGGGTGAGTGAATTACAGGCACTAGTACACTACAGCCCGTACCTCCAGTTTTATCACCATAAAGTACTACTACAGACTCATCCGTCGTTTCTACCGAAGGTGGTATCCCAATTTCATCTTAAACAATCAATTGAACTTCCAACATTTTATCCCAAACCACATCAAAATGAAAGAGAGAAACTTCTACACACTCTAGATTGCAAAAGAGCGTTGGCTTATTACAAACAGCGAACCAATTTGCCTACTAGGGCATCACAGCTCTTTGTGTCCTTCAATCCGAATGCTCCAGGACTTCCAGTTGCAAAATGTACCATCTCTAGCTGGATTACTCAATGCAAACAATTCTGCCATGAAAAATGACAGTCCAAGCTGTCTGCTCGCTCCAAAGCGCATCAAACTCACGCAGTGGCAGCTTCACTAGCTCATCTCAGACAAGTCCCTCCATTAGACATTTATAAAGCGGCAACATGGGCTTTGCTCCATACATTCACTTCCCATGACTGCTTAGATCAGCAAACAATGGACGATGCCAAATTGGGAAGGACACTACTACAGTCGTTAACCACAGATTCAACTAAGTCGACTGGCACTTAACTTGCATCACGCTCTATTCATACCAGAACTAATACTTTAACTCAGCGTGATGGGGAGCTTAGGACTCCCATGACAGCATGGCTAATTCAGCCCTGCTATCGACGGGAAAAAGCAAGTTTGCTTACTGTAAACGGTGTTTCCGTAGATAGCAGAATGAATTAGCCATGCTGACCCATCCACCTCCCTAACCAGTCGACATTTTGTCTTAACAACCATGCTTGCTTTATCACAGACTGAGGAGAGTTGATTCCAGCACAGGAAACCATGCGCAGCCTCAGAGCAAAGCTCTGACATCACTTAGATGCTCCGCCTCCCGGGCCTGATGGACAGTTCCCATGACAGCATGGCTAATTCATCCTGCTGTCTACGGAAATACTGTTTATGGTAAGCAAACTTGCTTTTCTGCCTTTTCCACATTTTTGCATTTTCCTTTCTTTTCCATTGAAATATACCACTTTGTTAAATTTTACAGTTTAATTTTTCTTTTTAGGGTTTCACCCCTTATAGTAATACGGGCTTATTTATGAAAATGTGATAACACTTATATCAGGCCTTCCCTATCCCCAAGGATTGCCCAAAGTGGTTAACAACAATTTCATAATAAGAATGGAAAGATTGTGTGCATCCTCAGAAAAGCTCATTTTTCAAGATATAGCATCACAAGCAGCCAGACACCTAGAGCAGTCTAATGACAATGGAACTTCTTCCCACCTCTTTTCCCAGTAGAAGCCATTGAAAATATCAACATTTCATTTCATGTCGCTATGATACATAGGGGCGGATTTTAAGAGCCCTGCTTGCGTAAATCCGCCCGGATTTACGCGAGCAGGGCCTTGCGCGCCGGTGCGCCTATGTTCCATAGGCCTAACGGTGCGCGCAGAGCCCCGGGACTCGTGTATGTCCCAGGGTTTTTCGAGGGGGGGCGGGGCGGTGTCGGGCGTGTCGGATCGGCGTGGCGTTTTGGGGGTGGGATGCGGCGTTTCGGGGGCGGGCCTGGGGGCGTGGTTTCGGCCCCCAGGTCGCGTCTCGGCGCGCTAGCGGTCCGCTGGCGCGCTGGGATTTACTTCTCCCTCCGGGAGGCGTAAATCCCCCAACAAAGGTAGGGGGGGTCTAGATAGGGCCGGGGGGGGTGGGTTAGATAGAGGAAGGGAGGGGAAGGTGAGGGGAGGGTGAAAGCGAGTTCCCTCCGAGGCCGCTCCGATTTCGGAGCGGCCTTGGAGGGAACGGCGGCAGGCTGCGCGGCTCGGCACGCGCCGGCTACACGAAATCGGCAGCCTTGCGCGCGCCGATCCAGGATTTTAGCGGATACCTGCGGCTACGCGCGTATCTACTAAAATCCAGCGTACTTTTGTTGGCGCCTGATGTGCCAACAAAAGTACGCGAAGGCGCGCTGTTTGAAAATCTACCCCATAATGCGCAAGCAGTAAAACATATCAAATTTTTTGTTCATCTTCAAAAGGAGTTTAAAAAGCCATAAAGTCTTTGAATAATTGCAATATTTTCATAGTCCTATAAAACACAGACTTTTAATAATCAGTATTTTGATTGGCTTACTGCTTCACTTCATTCTCATACGCTACTATTCTAAAGTGAGAATAAAGTTAAAAGTCAAAACATTAAACTAGCACAAATATAGAAAAAGGAATAAAGTAATGCAGCCAAGTCAGTTCTTCATAGGAGCTGTCATTTTGGGCAGAATGAAAAGAAAGATCCATACAAGACTAAGAGAACACAAGCGTTGCCTTAAAACAGCCAAAATGACAGCTCCATTGGTATCGCATTGCATTAAATATGCTCATAATTTTTCTGATCTGAAACGGAGTATTTTGGAACAAATCTTCAAATCAGATAGAGGAGGGGATATACAGTAGGGGTGTGCATTCGTTTTCGACGTATTGTGAATCCGCAATGTATATGCCATATTCGTTGTATTCGTGGGGGTTCCAAAATATATGGCAAACCCCCACAAATACAACAGATCACCAACAAATAGGCCCCCCACCCTCCTGACCCCTCCAAGACTTGCCAAAAGTCACTCCTGACCCCCCAAGACTTGCCAAAATTCCATGGTGGTCCAGTGGGGGTCCCGGGAGTGATCTCCTGCACTCGGGTCGTCGGCTGCCAGTATTCAAAATGGCGCCGATAGCCTTTGCCCTTACTATGTTACAGGTGCTATCGGCGCCATTTTGAATACTGGCAGCCCCACAGCCTGAGTGCAGGAGATCGCTCCCGGAACTCCGCTGGACCACCAGGTACTTTTGGCAAGTCTTGGGGGGCTCAGGAGGGTGGGGGGTTGTAGATAAATAACTTTAAAGGGTTGGGATGGGTTTTTTATAGGGGAACAAATGCATTTTTGACATATGAACGGATCGGGGGCCCCCGAGAACGGATGCAACGGATTTGGACCCCTATGAATCCAAATCCTGAATGAGATGAATCCGTCCCTGTTGCATATCCCTAATATACAGATCCATTTGAATAAGCGAGAACAATTCTGGATCTTTGCTCTTGATTCGATTCATCCCCGTGGTTTAAATGAAATTATAAATTGGTATTCTCTTGGTTGATGAACTGTTTTGAGGGTTGATTGTAATGATCAATTGGTAGTTTTTGGATCGAAGACCTGATGGAAAACTGGCTTGTGGTTCACAGGATGTCATGAATTGGTACTCTGGGGGGTAAAGACCTGATGGAGAACAGCTCTGCTAATTTACCTTTGATGACCTGTACCTGATTTAAGACTATCAGCTATAGGAATAGCAAATAATGAAGGGGAGTTGTTCGTGGTTGAAGACTACCTAGATACACAAGGGTTTTTCTGGTCAGGTGATTTTCTCCCAGTCGCCATGTTTGTTTGAAGTAACATATAAAAGGTGTAGTGTTGCAGACAGCATTTTAAGACCGACCTTACTGGCGTGAAGATATGGAACTGGTCCCGGACAAGTCATAAAACAATATAAGAATGTGAGCAAGTGGATTTGGTTTGTTCCCCCTGAGGCAGACAGACGTTCGAAACATATCATGTCGGGGTTGGATCAGACATTTGATGACAAGATAAGTGTGGGAATGCTTCGATGCTCATTTGAAAAGGAATTTTGTTCTGTGAATGTGTGAGACTGTTTTTGGTGATTTCTAAATATTTTTGTAAAAATAGAAAATAACATAAAAAAATATAGGTAGGATTAAATAAAGTGGACTTTCCTCCTGAATTGGCTCTTTTATAAAATTAAAGCGTTTAGGGTTGTCGGTCCCACATAAATGTCTGCATAAAAACAATTTTTACATAAAGTATTATAGAAGATCAAGTTATATGACCAGTTGACCAATTTTGTTTTTGTGAGTTGATAGGGGCATGACAGGCAGGCACAGTGGAGGTAGACAGGCCCATCTGGTGTTGATAGGAGCAAGACAGGCAGGCACAGTGGAGGTAAACATGCCTCTCTGGTGTTGATACGGGCAAGACAGGCAGGCACACTGGAGGTAAACAGGCCCCTGTGGCATTGATATGAGCAAGACAGGCAGGCACAGTGGAGGTAGACAGGCCCTTCTGGTGTTGATAGGGGCATGACAGGCAGGCACAGTGGAGGTAGATAGGCCCCTCTGGTGTTGGCTGATGCATGATAGGCAGGCACAGTGGAGGTAGTCAGATCCCTGTGGTGTTGATAGGGGCATGTCAGGCAGGCACAGTGGAGGTAGATATTTGCTCAGCCCCATATCTTTTGAAAAATGAAAAATCTGCTATATGGGAGCACACCGAAGACAATGAATAGCCATTGCTCCTCACCCACGAAATGCATTGAACAACACTGTCTTCGCTAACAGGCCTGTAAGAAGTGCGCCACCATGCCTCTGCCCACCAAATACGATGCCCAAGTTGCAGGGGCTATGGATTTCTGAATCAACTTCCAAGCTTCTGAAGGCCGACATGCCATAGGTGCTTCGGGAAGGGTTCTCCCATAGAATTCGCCTGCAGCGCCAACACCCTGAAGACCTTCCACTTGAAACAGGAAAGGGCCTCCACAATCAAATTTTGAACTCCCGGCACATGCCTAGCCATAATGGTAACATTCCAATGCAAGCAAAGGAAAACTAATTCCCTCATCAAAGCTGACACCTGCATGCATTTGGCAGACTGCCTTTTAATAACCTGAACAACTTCCAGATTATCACACCAAAATACCACTCTTTTATTCCTGAGCTTCCCACCCCAGATAACTAGTGCCTCTAAATGGGGAACAACTCTAAAAAAGTGATGTTCTTGGTGAGGCCTTCCTCCACCCACGCTGCTGGCCAGGGGTCAGCATACCACTGGCCTTGGAAATAAACCCCAAAACCAAAAGCCCCTGCAGCATCCGAATAAAGTTCAATATCATGATTCAATACCTCCCCCTCCTGCATTATACAAACACCATTGAAAGACTCCAGAAACACTTCCCAGACCCCCAGTTCATCTTTAACCCTGCATCTTACCCAGAGAAAATGATGAGCCGTCCTAACTCCAACAGTATCAGCAGAGTGCCTACGAATGAAAGCACGACTCATCGGAATCACACGACAAGCGAAATTAAGAGAACATATTGACTGCATCTGTCGTAAAATCACTTTAGTCACCCCTCGTACTACCTGCACTAATTCTCTTAACTTCGCCACTTTTTCCAAGGGCAAGCGCAACACCATGGCAACCGAGTCCAGCTCAATACTCAAGAAGGTAAGCTTAGTAGCCGGTCCTTCAGTCTTATCCTGAACAACAGGCACCCCTAATAGACAGGCTACTTTTAGAAAACCATCCAAATGAATCTGACAAGAACCCAACTGACTAGGCCCTATGAACAAAACATCATCGAGATAACGCAACATGCTATCACACCCTGTATGCTGCAGAGTAACCCACTGTAGAAAAGTGCTAAAAGCTTCAAAGAAAGCACAAGAAACCGTACAGCCCATAGGCAAGCAATGATCTACGAAATAATGCCCTTTGAAAAAGAAACCCAATAAATGAAAACTCTTGGGATGTATGGACAACAACCAGAATGCCGATTCTATATTGGCTTTTGCCAGTAAAGCACCCTAGCCCACTCTTCGAACTAATTCAACCACAGCATCAAACGAAGCATACCTCACCGAACATACACTCTTAGGGATAAAATCATTTATGGACTCACCCTGTGGATAAGAGAGATTCAGGATCAGCCTAAACTTGCCAGGTGTCTTCTTTGGGATGACCGCTAATGGTAAAAAATGCATTTTGTCAAACTGCAGAATAACAAAAGGTCCCGCCCTAACTGGATCTCCAATTGTAATTTATCCCGCGCAATATCCATGTACTGAGATGCTGACCACGCATTCCTCCCTTTACCCCCAAAACCCATGTAAAGGGATACTAAAACCCATCCGAAAACCAGTATACAGGAAACAAGCCATTTTAGTGTCCGGATAACACTGTAACCACACCCGTAACTCCAACAACACAATTGGTGAATCCACTTTTTGCCTTAGAACCTCATAATTTACCACCTCTGTGTGAGGCAGCACTGTGACCCTGGGTGCATTTCGTCGCAGGATGAGCTCCGCCACACATGGAACATGCATGACGGAACTTACAATCTGGGAAGAGGCAGGTGACCTTATTAAACCGCCAGCAAATATCAGATGCTCCCACTGCTATTTTGCTCCCCATCACGGACTTAAGATTACTCCTGGGAGCCCGAAAGGAACCCACCACGCTGTTCCCACTCCTGGAGGCAGAAATGCCGCTAATACCACCTCCCCCAACCCCTACACCCTTGGAAGTATTATCACCCTTATTGGTCATTTGAGTTAACCAAAGATGAATATCCTGGGTATCCCAAGACATGAAATGATTCCCAGCCATTTTATCCCATTTTATCGTAGTTGAGCCAAGCCCAACCTTCGTAATCCTTAAAGGCTCCCAATATGCAATCAGCATACTCTAATAAGGAACCATATTGGGCAGGATCAAAATGCCCTACCACACTAGCTAGGCATAGAAAACCCCGAACCCAATTAACTATATTCTTGGAGACCTTGGGCCCTGATACACCTCCCTTGCCCTTCTTCTTGTCTCTCTTTTTGCCCTTCTTGCTACCCTGTCTACCTTCTAATAATTTGAAGATGTTAACGTATTTACGCTTACGAATATGCCTCCTGAGTCACCTGGGAACCTCTTCCCACAACTCAGTCCAGGACTCAAGGGCCAGATGCCCCATATCCTGCCTAGGACCCTCCGCTAAAATAGTGTGCTAAGCCAGCCCAAACTCCCTTGAGGAGGATGAAGAAAACGACGAAGAATTTGAAGAAGAAGAACTATGAGAGCGAGCTCTCTTCTTCCTTTTACCCAGGACCTGAGACCCATTCTCTGACCCATGCCCATGCTTACCTGTACCTGAACCTGTAGCACTGTCGCCCAAGGCCGCTGCTGCCTTATCTCGCCATGCCTCCTGCTATGACATACCAGGGAAAACTGCATCCGCAGTGTCTGAAAGAGATGAAATCCCGCCCCCCAAACTACCCCGAAACTCTGAACCCTTAACGCCTCTAGCAGCATGCCTCCAAGCCAAGGCAGCTGGGGTAGCTGTCGAAACACCAGCCACCCTACCCTCCCCATGCCACCAACCCAGTTGCCACGAGCTTGGCAGAAAAGTACCTCCAAATGACTCATCACCATACCACATTGGACATCCTCCAAAACTCACCTAGCCAAATGATCCCTACCCGCTGCAGGCAAAGGAGCCCCCAAGCTCAGGCAGGTACCGGGAAAGGAACCTGGTACCTCAGAAATTGGAACAGCTGGGAAAACGCCCCCCATACCATAGACTGCAGGAAGCTGCGACGCACTGACAGGATCGACCTTGGGCGCAACTGACTTTGGCACCGCAGTGGCAGGCATCCCAGAGGAACTGTTACCCTTTTGTCTTGCTTGTCTGACCTTCGTGGATGCTACTATTAAAGGAGGGCTGGAAGCACATGCAGGACTGAGAAAATAGGCAGGACATGCCAGAGGAACCGCACGCTGCACTCTCGCCTGCCTTCTGGGCAATGGAGCTTTATCCTTACTCCCAGCGCCTGTAACTACAACTTTTTTACCACCTGCAGCAAAAACAGCCTGCCCTGGGGGATGCGTAGCCCCACATGCCGGGGTGGGAACCGAGGAGGAGGGGCAGGCAGGAGTAGGCAGAAGGTCAGGCAATGGGGCCTTGCACGGTGGAGGCGAAGCCTGCTATAGAGGGGGTGAGGAACAACAGATCTCCTTCGGAGGCATTAAGAGAAATCTCTGTGATGGAACCAGAGGAGTCGTCACTGGGAGGGTCAAAGCTAGCGGTGGGCAGGTAAGAAACAGGAACTTCCACATCCGCAGACTCTGGGCCACTCTCACCCGAGTCAGAATGCAACAGGGAGGAAGAGGGAGGGGCGGGGGCACCCCGCAGGGGGAGGGGAGTGACCGGCAGAGGCAGGTCTGGCAAAGAGGAAAAGGGGAGGAAGCAAAAGGACTTGCCTGACTCCCGGAGGAATCCAGCGGAGCTGAAGCCACCAAAACCCACCGCAGGGCTGCCGCTTAGTGGCAGCATAGAGACTCTGGGCCGCCAGATCAGGGATGTCCCGCAATCTCTGCCATGCCTGTTCATGATGTCAGTGAAAAGTACCTAACCTAAGAGAAGCCGCGAAAAAAACCCCAAATTGCCAAAATACCCAGTGCAGGAGAAAAGAAAAGCAAATTACCACTGCTGCCTCTGCCGTTCCTCGGGACCGACTGAGGTAAATGTCTCCTGACAGACTCCCATCAAAGTAAGCCAACCAATGGCGAGGCAGCAATTCAAAATTGTTGCCATCACCAACGGATGTCACCTCCCTACCCCCACCACCCCCTGTCCCCCTCCTGCTCACTCCCCGCGCTTTTCTTATGTTAATGTCGGCGGCACGAGACAAGCCCATGCCACCTTAACATATTCTTCTTGTGTACACATGGCCCTGGCTTACTGCAATAATCTCACACAATACAGGGACACAAAATGACCTAATTACAGCCTTTGCCAAAACTAAAATCTAAAAAAGACTTCCAGTTATGGCGGAGAGCTGATCGGAGGTGAGGTGTGTGAGCTCCATGGCTCCTCTTCCCACATATAGCTGAATTTCCTCACCTTTCTGACCTGACTTGATGTTTTTGTTTTGGCTACAATTTTCTGCTCCTGCTGGTGCCAGAATCTGGTGCTTCTTAGGCTCGGGGAGCTGGGTTATGTGATCACAGAGCCTGAGGAGCAGGAAAGTGAAGCTCAGCAGCAGTTCCAAAATGGCAGCCGCACCTGAGCCCTCAACAATTCTGGAGGTGATCTCGGCAGGGGTGCTCGCCCAAATTTCAAGCAGTGTCTCGGCTGCCCTGGATGAGTGGTTGCTTCGAATTCAGGCATATATGTAGGAAATTAAAAGCAATTTAGATGGCCATGCTAAGCACACTGATCAAGCGGAGCAACGCATCTCTGATCAGGATGATTGGCTTACTACTGCTGAATGGCAGCTGTCAGAATTAACTAAGTGCCACATGGTTCTTGTGGCCAGATTAGATGACCAGGAAAATCACATCAAAATTATTGGGCTTCCAGAGTCTTTAAAGAAAATGAGCTCTATGATTTTATTGAAAAATGGCCACCCGATCACATGGGGCTGGAACTTTCAGCTGAAAGACTGAGATATGAGCGCATACATCGTATTGGCCCACATCAAGATAAGGACAGTAAACTATATCCGGTGATGGCACGCATTCTTAACTGGTCGCATAAAACCCAGCTGATGCATGCTTTTTGAATGCATCTAATTGTGGAATTTCAGGGCCATTGGATTCTGCTGTTTAATGACTTTTCTGCACACATGGCTGCCATGAGAAAGGAGCTTTCCCCTGCATGTTCTGAGCTACACAGACGGGGAATCTGTTTTGCTTTATTGTTTCCTGCCAAATTACGTGTACATCATGATAACAAGGTGCTTTTCTTCTCTAAAAAAGACGAAGCATCTGCGTTCCTGGCTACTTTGGATCATGGAGCAGTGAGCTGAGATCTTTGGGATGTGCTCAAAGCCTGGGTCTCCTTTTTTCTACATTTGAGTTACTATTTTCTCGTATAGTGATCACTTTGGAAGTTTGTCATCAAGGGGCGTGGATGTGTCACCTTCTCCATGGTTTCAGAGGATCTCTGGAGTTGGTCTCTCGTTTGAAGGATGTTCAGCCCCTCTCTAGGACTTTGATGGCATCTTCCTTCATGATTCCAAAATACCCCAAAATATTCCCCAGTGTAAATATTTATACTTATTAAAGGTATATGTGTAGGACCTTCATGAGTACAGCTTGCAAATGTAGACAAGCTGTATTACCCTTCAAGTCCACTTTTACTTTATTTATTCATTTATCAAAAACTTTTAACTTTTGATATATTTTTTTTAATTTTTCTTAAAAAACAGTCACAGTCCATGAAGGTGCCTACCCGGGTCACATATAGATCTATCTTGTTTGAACCCATTCATCGGAACAAGAAAGTCAAACACACTTATCTTCAATATCCACTCAGAACCCCGACATGGCCATGTTTCGATCGCAAATCTGCTTCAGGGGGTTAACACTTCAGATTTAATCCACTCTCACTTTTCCATCACTTCATTTACCACCTGGAATTCTCAACTTCTTTCAACAGACGCTTAAAAGACCTTTTTAAAACATGGCGTAGATCTACCTTCCTTTTGTACGCATAACCAGCGTGATGATGTCATACACATTCAATTAAGGAATACCAATTAATTATCTCATTAAGTCCTTCTGGATATACCAATCTCAAATTAAAGATCCAGTATTGTTCCCGTCAATTCAAAACTGATTGAATATCACCACCCCAGAAAGAAACATTGATTATCTCCAAGATAGTCCAATGAAAATCACTGAATTGATGTTTGTTGTCTATGCAGTGTGGTACCAAGGGAGCTGTCAATTTTAAAGTTTTTATACAGCTCTTATGTTCCACCAGCTGTGTCCATATTTTACGCTTGGTCTGTCCCACGTAAATCAAATTACATGGGCATTGTAAAACAAACAGTACATTTTTTGAATTGCAATTTGTGGACTTGTTTAGGAAAACTTTACGTCTCGAACCAGGATGTTGCCATACCGGGCCAACTAATGATAACCCACACATCTCGCACGCGCCACAGGTGACATTCCCTCTGGTTTGAGCACTTTTTTCAGGTATTGATTTCTAGGGATGTGAATCGTTTTTGAACGATTAAAATTATCGTCAGATAATTTTAAAATCGTCCAAAATCGTTAGAGTGCACGATACAATACAAATGCCCACGATTTATCGTCAGGGGCATTTGTATTGTATCGTTAAATACAATCGTGTGCCGGAAAACCGGCACACCAAAAAAACCCTAACACCCATCCCGAACCTTTAAAACAAACCCCCACCCTCCCGAACCCCCCCAAAATGTTTTAAATGACCTGGGGTCCCGGCGCGATGATCCCGGCGCGATGTCCCGCTCTCTGGCCACGACTGCTGTGAAGAGAAATGGCGCCGGTGGCCCTTTGCCCTTATCATGTGACAGGGCAAAGGTAGCGCCGGCGCCATTTTGATTCATAGCTCCCGACGTCACGCGTCCAGGAGATCGCTCCCGGACCCCCGCTGGACCCCCAGGGACTTTTGGCCAGCTTGGGGGGGCCTCCTGACCCCCACAAGACTTGCCAAAAGTCCAGCGGGGGTCCTGGAATGACCTCTTGCACTTGAGCTGTATTGCAAAATGGCGCCGGCCATATGGCCGTAATGCCGTATTGCAATACAGCTCGAGTGCAAGAGGTCGTTCCCGGATCCCCGTTGGACTTTTGGCAAGTCTTGTGGGGGTCAGGAGGCCCCCCTAAGCTGGCCAAAAGTCCCTGGGGGTCCGGCGGGGGTCCGAGAGCGATCTCCTGGACGCGTGATGTCGGGAGCTAGGAATCAAAATGGCGCCGGCGCTACCTTTGCCCTGTCACATGATAAGGGCAAAGGGCCACCGGCGCCATTTCTCTTCACAGCAGTCGTGGCCAGAGAGCGGGACATCGCGCCGGGATCATCGCGCCGGGACCCCATGTCATTTAAAACATTTTGGGGGGGGGGGGGGTTCGGGAGGGTGGGGATTTGTTTTAAAGGTTCGGGATGGGTGTTAGGGTTTTTTTTTTGTTGTGGCCAGAGAGTGGGACATCGCGCCGGGATCGCGCCAGGACCCTCCCACTGGACCCCAGTTCATTTAAAACATTTTGGGGGGGTTCGGGGGGGTGGGGGTTTGTTTTAAAGGTTCGGGGTGGGTGTTAGGGTTTTTTTGGTGTGCCGGTTTTCCCGCCCTCCCCCGATTTATGATTTTTAACGATTTCAAAACAAAACAAAACACGACGATCCGATTTCCCTCCCCCCCAGCCAAAATCGATTGTTAAGACGATCGATCACACGATTCACACCTCTATTGATTTCAAGCAAGCTCTCACGACTTTATCGCGTAGGTTCTGATTTCTAGCAAATGCAAAACAAGGAACTTTAATCATTGATGAAGGGATAACATTGACCAGTGTTTCTGTAGAATATCAATAATTTCCTTATCTTGATTACTGTAATGAAGGACACATGTCAAACCTTCATTTCCACAGGTAGATTTATAACCCAACAGTAGAGCCCTGTTCACAAACAATGCTCTTTTGAAAGCTTTTTTAATGACAGACTGAGGGTATCCACGTTCCAAAAAATGGTGCCACATCACTTCTATTTGTGTTTTGAATTCCGCTAATTTTGAGCAGAGCCTCCTCAGTCTCAAAAATTGGCTGATCGGAAGGCTATCTTTTAACCTCTTTGGGTGACAGCTTGAGTATTTCAAAAATTGCTTTTGGTCCGTCTCTTTTCGGTACAGAGTTGTAACTAAACCTTTCCCCTTTCTTGTTATAGTAATATCCAAAAACGCTATGGAATATACATGATATTTCAGAGGAAATTTTAGATGCAAATTCTGGCCATTTATCCATCTTACAAATTCTTGAAGATCTTCACACATTCCCAACCAAATGAAAAAAATATCATCAATGTAGCAGCGCCACAAATGAACCTTACTGAATCAATGAGAAGGATATAATACTTCCTCCATGAACTGGGCGACAAAAAGATTGGCTATATCGGGGGAAACTGTGGCCCCCATTGCCACCCACTTCACTTGGAGGTAATAATGACCTTTGAACATAAAACATTTTTTAAAGAGCACCAGCTCTAGCAAAGATACTAGAAAAGCTGTAGGTACCCTGTGAGGGCGCTCACGAGATTCCAAGATCTTCTCCATTAGTTCGTAGGCTTCACTTTGAGAGATGTTGGTATACAATGCCTCAACTTCTAGGATTGCTAATACACAGTCTTTTGGAAGAGATGAAATTGTATCTAGCAAGGCTAGCATCTGGGTAGTATCTTGCACAAAAGACGCCGAACATATTGTATAATGGTTCAAGGATAGACCCTCTACTTGCTATAATTGGTTGTCCCCATGGAACTTTGGGATTTTTATGTATTTTTGGAAGAGTATACAGTACTGGACATGAAAGGTGATCTATCTTTAGAGCTCTAATTTCTCTATTTGATAGAAAACCGTCTTTGCTGCTCTGCTCAATAATATTAGTAATCTGCTTTTGTATTTCTAAAGTTGCATCCCCAGGCAGTAGTTGGTAATACGTTGTATCATCTAATTGGCGATAAATCTCTTTTATATAGTCACAAGCCGTTAAGCCCGTTAAAACGGGCTACATCCCTCTGTCTCTCACCTCCCCCTCATTCTCTCTCCCCTCACTCTTCACCACCCCCTTCCTCCCTCCCTCATACTCACCCACTCCTCCCCACCCTCCCTCTCCTCTCACTCAGTCCCTCCCTCCCACTCAGTCTCACTCACTCCCTCCCCCTCTCTCCCTCCCTCTCACTCACACTCAGTCCCACTCACTCTCACTCAGTCCCACTCCCTCCCTCCTCTCCCTCAGTCCCACTCCCTCCCTCCCTCTCTCTGTCCCACTCCCTCCCTCAGTCCCACTCACTCCCTCCCCCTCACTCAGTCCCCCCCTCTCCCTCTCACTCAGTCCCACTCCCTCCCTCCCTCCCTCTCACTCAGTCCCACTCCCTCCCTCTCACTCAGTCCCACTCCCTCTCTCTCCTCCCCTCTCACTCAGTCCCTCCCTCTCAGTCAGTCCCTCCCTCTCTCTCTCCTCCCTCACTGCTGCCGCCCGTCTTCGCCACTGCCGCTGCGGCCCTGTCTCTCACCTCTCCCTCATTCTCCCTCTCCCCCTTCCACTTACATCCCTGACTCTCACCTCTCCCTCATTCTCACTCTCCGCTCACTCTTCCCCACCCCCTACCTCTCTCCCACACACTCACCCACTCCTCCCTCCCCCTCACCCAGTCCCTCCCCCTCACTCAATCCCTCCCTCCCACTCAGTCACTCCCTCCCACTCTCTCCCTCCCTCCCACTCAGTCCCTCCCTCCCACTCAGTCCGTCCCTCCCTCGCTACTGGCCGCTGCCGCCACCCGCTACCGCCGCCGCCGCCCGCTGCCGCTACCGCCGCCATGTTTGTTTTTTTTTTTACGCTGCCTAAGACCGACGTGCTCGCCCACACATGCGCAGTAGAGCTGCTCTCTACTGCGCATTTGCGGCACGTCGGTCAAGTGTCGTTTATCTAGTTAGATTTCTGTTCTGTATAAGAATCGCCCCCCCCCACCTTGTCTGCAGCCTTTACCACTACCTCACAATTCTCTGACAATTCTTTGATGGTTGTTGTTGCGCCTTAGACCAATCCTATGATGTAAACCTCTGTCTAAAATTTTTATCACGTTCCCATATCTCATCACATAAAACCAACTGCATAAATGTAGCTATTACTGGGTCAATTGGACTGGGGGGAATCCATTGAGATTTAGGGACAATAATCGACTGGTCTTTTCCCATTTGATCACCAAAATACACCTTAATCTGCAGAGATAAAAAAAAATGGTAAAGATCAATTCTAGTTTGAAATGAGTCATACGAACTCTCAGGGACAAATGACAATCCTTTTTCCAATGCTGTTAAAGTGGCTTCATTAAACATCTGGTCAGAAAGATTTAATCTCGCTGTTGACTCCGAAACTGGACACGTGTTGATGGTCCATCCCAATCTGTTGACCGTGTCCTGGGTCCATCCCACTCGCTGGCCTTTGTCCGAGTCAAATTCTTGCCTGTATGATACTTGCTGTCTCGGGTATATCCTAAAAAAGAAGAAGGAGGAGGATTGTTGCTATTATGTGTATGTGCTTGACCACTTATTGGTGTCTGTATTGGACCTCCATTTTTCTCATCATCACTGGTACTTGATGAATCCCCCAAAAAGTCTTGGGGTCATTTTTTGCCACCTTTCTTTGCTTTCCAAAATAGACTCGTTCAGACTTATAGTCCAATTCATCCCGATTAAATTTTTGGATTTTAAACTGTTTTAATTGTGATCTGAATTGAGTCTTAGAGGCTTCAATTTGTTTACATGAAGCTTCATATACCTCCGCATTTGTAGATGTTTGAAGCTGAGTCTTAAATTCGAAAACTCCACCATGAAGATCTTCAATAGAGGATGCTGTTCTTTCCACAATCATCATCATGAGGTCCAAAGACTCTTCAGGGGATTCATATAGAAAAACATGGTTTAATGGAACAACGTTAGCATGGCTTTACCCAAGGCAAGTCTCGCCTCACAAATCTGCTTCACTTTTTTGAAGGAGTTAATAAGAACATAAGAACATAAGAAATTGCCATGCTGGGTCAGACCAAGGGTCCATCAAGCCCAGCATCCTGTTTCCAACAGAGGCCAAAACCAGGCTACAAGAACCTGGCAATTACCCAAACACTAAGAAGATCCCATGCTATTGATGCAATCGGTTTCAGCCGAATGGCACAGTCGTAAGATCTGTGTGGAGGGAGGATGTCAGCAGCTTCTTTGGAAAACTCATCACTGAATGATTTATACTGAGGCGGCAGTCCTGCCATCACTGGAGTTGTAGGCATGCAGGGAACAGGAGAGACTTCCTTGAGGCATCTGCCATGACAACCTGGGCCCCAGCGGGAGAGTTCCAAGGAGGACCAGTCGAATTGAGACTGATGCATCTGCAACCAGGGTAACCCCAGAACAATAGGGTGCATGGCCTTCTCTAACACAAAGAAGGGGATTGTCTCCGTATGGCGGGCTCCAGTGCAAAGAGTCACTGGTTCAGTACGACAAGTCACATCACCGGGCAAAGGTTCTCCATGGATGGAAGACGAGTAGTGGAGCTTCTAAAGTAATGAGGGGAATCCTCAAATGTTCCACTAGGCGACAAAGTATAAAGTTGCCTCCTGCCCCCGAATCCACAAGGGCAAGAGTTTGAATTGTAGATGGTCCGAAAGTCAAGGAGACTGATAGAGAGAGTGGAGGGGAAGGCTTAGTAAGGCCTAAGAACAGTCCTCCTGCAGGACTTAGGCTTGTCCATTTTCCAGACGAATAGGGCATGTTGGGACGTCGTGACCAGCTTGTCCACAGTACATACATAGGCCATGCCTCTTTCGAAGTCTTCTCTCTTTTGAAGTCAAATGACTGCAACCGAGTTGCATTGGTTCTTCTCCACAGGCAACAGGAGCTGCTGGAACTAGGGATGTGAATCGTTTTTTGACGATTTAAAAAAATTGTCAGATAATTTTAAAATCGTCAAAAATCATTAGAGTGCATGATACAATACAAATTCCCCCGATTTATCGTCAAAAATCGTTAAATCGGGCACGAGAATTATTTGGGGGGAGGGCGGGAAAACCGGTACACCAAAACAACCCCTAAACCCACCCAACCCTTTAAAACCAATCCCTTACCCTCATGAACCCCCCCAAAATGTTAAATTACCTGGTGGTCCAGTGGGGGGGGGGGGGGGGGGGAGGTCCCTGCGTGATCTCCCGCTCTCGGGCCATCGGCGCCATTTTGGCTGCCACTAATATAAATGGCGCCGATGGCCCGATAAAAAAAAAACCCACCCGACCCTTAGCCTCCCCCACCCTCCCGACCCCCCCCCAAAACCTTTTAAAATTACCTGGTGGTCCAGGGGGGGCGCGGGGAGCAATCTCCCACTCTCGGGCCATTGGCTGCCACCCATAAAGATGGCGCCGATGGACCTTTGCCCTTACCATGTGACAAGGTATCCGTGCCATTGGCTGGCCCCTGTCACATGGTAGGAGCACTGGATGGGCGGCGGCCATCTTTACGATGGCGGTGGCCATCTTTAAAGATGGCGCCGGCCATCCAGTGCTCCTACCATGTGACAGGGACCGGCCAATGGCACGGATACCCTGTCACATGGTAAGGGCAAAGGGCCATCGGCGCCATTTTGTTTTAGCGCAGCTGATGGCCTGGGAACTGGAGATCGCTCCCTGCAGCCCCCCTGGACCACCAGGTATGTGTAAAACGTTTTGGGGGGGTCGGGAGAGTGGGGGAGGTTAAGGGGGTAATTTTAAAGGGTCGGGGTGGGGTTTTTTTTATCGGTGCGGACCTTACTAAAAAAAATTAGTGATGTGAATTGGAATCGGAACTGATCCCAATTCACATCTCTAACGATCAGATTCCCCCCCTTCCCCCCAGCCGAACCCGTTCGTTAAAACAATCAGGCACACGATTCACATCCCTAGCTGGAACCACCCAAAGTGCAAGTTTAGCACGAGTCTCCCTCTGAACCGGTCCTTTAGTAGGCTTGAGATCTTTCACCTTATCACAAAGTTGGTGGTCGATTCTAGTAGCCAAAGCCACTAGCTCATCCAGCGAGTCAGATGTCTCTCGCATGGCAAGCTCGTCCTTCAAGCGGATATTCAGACCTCTGAAGAAGAGAGTTTTCAGGCATCTAGGTTCCCAGCATAATTCTGTAGCAAGAGTCTTGAACTCTATTGCAAAATCAGCCAGTGGTCGGTTACCTTGCTTCAAGTCCACCAGGTCAGAACCAGCAACAGTCATAGAAACATAGAAACATAGAAATGACGGCAGAAGAAGACCAAATGGCCCACCCAGTCTGCCCAGCAAGTTTTGCACTTTTTTTTTTTCTCATACTTATCTGATACTCTTGGCTCTTAGTAACCTTTTGATTCTATTTCCCTTCCACCCCCACCATTAATGTAGAGAGCAGTGTTGGAACTGCCTCTAAGTGAAATATCTAGCTTAATTAGTTAGGGGTGGTAACCGCCGCAATAAGCAAGTTATACCCATGCTTATTTGTTTACCCAGACTAAATAATTCAGACCTTGTTGGTTGTCTGTATATAGATCCACTTTTCTTCATTCCCCCTGCCGTTGAAGCAGAGAGTTATGCTGGATATGCATTGAAAGTGAAGTGTCTGACTTTCTTCCCTGCTGTTGAAGCAGAGAGTTATGCTGAATATGCATTGAAAGTGAAGTATCAGACTTTCTCCCCTGCCATTGAAGCAGAGAGCTTTGCTGGATATGTGTGAAGTATCGGTCTTTCTCCCCTGCCGTAGAAGCAGAGAGTTATGCTGGATATGCATTGAAAGTTAACTATGAGACTTTCTCCCCTGCCGTTGAAGCAGAGAGCTATGCTGGATACTCGAGGATGATCATCAAAAACGGATTTAAATAATTCTATAAATCCCTAAATATCCTGCAGGATTGGATCCTTGTGCTCCCACAGTGTTGAGGCCCAAGACAATGTCCTTCCATCAAGATAAGATAGAATATAAGTAGTCTTGGCGTAGGCTGTGGGGAAGTGTGCAGGCTGTAATGCAAAATGCATGCAGCATTGGTTTAGGAAACCTCTAGTCCTTTGAATCTCTCCCGAGAAACAAACTGGAGCAGCCAGAGGCACCATAGTCTTTATAGTTACTTCAGGTAACTGACCTTCATTACTGGAAGTGGCGCCTTGCGTCTTCCGTGCTTATAGTTGATAAAACACTGAAGTGAGTTTCTCTAATGCGTCTTGTTGTTCAGCAATACGCCGGGTCAGGCCAGGGACGGCCTGTAAGGCATTGAGCTGTGCCGGATCCATGGAGTTAGCAATCTATTGTAAACTGTGAGGTTTGGGTGGAGCCTTGGACACTGTGGCAGCTGACCACGCCCATGGGGAAGTCCCGTGAGGGGCCTCAGGTCAGGCTTAGCACAGGACACACAAACACAGAGTTTGATCTTTTATTAGTCTGTGTAAGGAAGACACCAGAGGTGGCAGTAGTGAGCAGCTGGAATAGCCCAGCAAGGCTGGTATCCCTCAGGCACTGGAACAGTGACTCCTCTGGTAACAGTACTGTAGTAGAAAGAACTGAGAGAATGAGTACAGTGGAAAATATACACGACCCCAGTATGGAGATCCCCAGGGTAGGGAGAGCAGACCCCCGAGGAGCAAGTATCTGAACTCTGAGAGCTGGGAGGCTTGTAGATGATTTACTCACGCAGCGGTTCCACGGAGATGGCACTGGGGCTGTTATGGAGGCAGGCCCTCAAGGAGCGAGTGCCTGGTTCCAGGGAACAGCTCTGAGGTGAAGATTAGCGAATCCTTCCAGGCAGAAGAGGAGGTAGGAGTAGGCAGTGAGTCAGGGAACATGGGCCCTCGAGGAGCGAGTACCGGTTTCCTGATAGCAACCTGGAAAGCAAGTGAGGCCCCCAAGGAGCGGGTACCCCGTTAGCGTTAGAGAATTCAATAGAGATTGAAGAGGCAGAGTAGCTGGGTACGGAGAGCGAATCCCATCCGTAGGATAACCCTTGCTAACTCAAAGGCTAGCAAACATTGTAGGCTTTAAATATTAGGGATGTGAATCGTTTTAGGACGATTAAAATTATCGTCCGATAATTTTAATATCGTCTTAAACCGTTATGGAACACAATACAATAGAGATTCTAACGATTTATCGTTATAAATCGTTAGAATCGTGAGCCGGCACACTAAAACCCCCTAAAACCCACCCCCGACCCTTTAAATTAAATCCCCCACCCTCCCGAACCCCCCCCAAATGAGTTAAATAACCTGCGGGTCCAGCGCCGGTCCGGAACGGCAGCGGTCCGGAACGGGCTCCTGCTCCTGCATCTTGTTGTGTTCAGCCGGTGCCATTTTCCAAAATGGCGCCGAAAAATGGCGGCGGCCATAGGCGAACACGATTGGACGGCAGGAGGTCCTTCCGGACCCCCGCTGGACTTTTGGCAAGTCTTGTAGGGGTCAGGAGGCCCCCCACAAGCTGGCCAAAAGTTCCTGGAGGTCCAGCGGGGGTCAGGGAGCAATTTCCCGCCGCGAATCGTTTTCGTACGGCAAATGGCGCTGGCCATACGCGTATGGCCGGCGCCATTTTCCGTACGGAAAATGGCGCCGGCAGGAGATCGACTGCAGGAGGTCGTTCAGCGAGGCGCCGGAACCCTCGCTGAACGACCTCCTGCAGTCGATCTCCTGCCGGCGCCATTTTCCGTACGGCAAATGGCGCCAGCCATACGCGTATGGCCTGCGCCATTTGCCGTACGAAAACGATTCGCGGCGGGAAATCGCTCCCTGACCCCCGCTGGACCTCCAGGAACTTTTGGCCAGCTTGTGGGGGGCCTCCTGACCCCTACAAGACTTGCCAAAAGTCCAGCGGGGGTCCGGAAGGACCTCCTGCCGTCCAATCGTGTTCGCCTCTGGCCGCCGCCATTTTTCGGCGCCATTTTGGAAAATGGCGCCGGCTGAACACAACAAGATGCAGGAGCAGGAGCCCGTTCCGGACCGCTGTCGTTCCGGACCGGCACTGGACCCGCAGGTTATTTAACTCATTTGGGGGGGGTTCGGGAGGGTGGGGGATTTAATTTAAAGGGTCGGGGGTGGGTTTTAGGGGGTTTTAATGTGCCGGTTTTGCGATTTTACGATTTTTCGATTTTTCACGATTTTTCACGATATTTTACCCCCCCAAACGGCAACAATACGATTCCCTCCCCCTCCCAGCCGAAATCGATCGTTAAGACGATCGAGGACACGATTCACATCTCTATTAAATATCCAGGCAGCATGATGTCATCACAGGGGGATGCGCCAAGTAGGAAATAAGAAGAAGGGCTGCGTGGCGCACGTGCCCTATGGTACAAACAGAGCATGGCGGGAGGCAGCGCCCAAGCCGGTCCGGGGTCGCCGGAGAGGACAGCAGGCAGACGCCGCGGCAGCCAGGCGTCCATCCGCAGCATGAGGAGGAGCAAACAAAGAGAGGTAGGCGGAGTGAAGCCATCGGAAAGGGACGGTTGCAACACTCACACATACACAATCCCTTCACACAGGCTAGCACCCTCACATATATACGATCCCTTTTTCATACACTTGAGCTCCCAATCTCTCACACACATACACATTCCTTCACAATCTTCTTATATAGGCTCCCTCTCTCTGGCACCCACACTCAAGCATCCCCCCCCCCACTGCTCTCACACCCCTCTCCCTGCTCTCTCACCCTCCCTTCCCCTTTAACACACCCCTCTCCCCTCTCCCTGCTCTCTCACTCTCCCCTCCCCCACACCCCTCTTCCTGCTCTCTCACCCTCCCCTCCCCCACATCCCTCTCTCACACCCTCTTCTCTTCTACAACCCCTCCCCTCTCACAATCCTTCCCCCTCCTCCACACCCCTCTCCCTGCTCTCTTACCCTCCCCTCTCTCAAACCCCCTCCCCTCTCCTCTCCCACACCCCCTCCCCTCTCACACCCCTCCCTGCTCTCACCCCCTTCCCTCCCTCACACCTCCTTCCCTGCTCTCTCACTCTTCCCCCCAAACCCCCTCCCCTCTCATACCCCCTTCCCCATACTCCCTCCCCTCTCTCATACCCCCTCTCCTTTTTCATGCTCCTCTCCCTCTCCTCTCACACACACACATTCACTCTCATCTTCGCCACGAGCGGAGCACACTCTGCGGCACATGGGGGCCATCATCTTCACCACGAACAGTGCGCTAGGGCCTTCATCTTTGCTGTGAGCAGAGCATGTCCCACAGCACACGGGGGCCTTCATCTTCACCGCGAATGGTGTGCCGGGGCCTTCATCTTCGCGAATGCCGTTTGCAGCATGCCGGGGGTCTCCTCTGCTAAATTCTGCGCAGAAAATGGCAATTCTGCACAGGGAGGGGGGAATTCTGCACAAATTCAGTGCTCCACAGTAGCGCAGAATTCCCCCAGGACTAGGTTATCCCTTTCCTCACCTAATCTATCCCTTCACTCCCCAAACCCACCTCCTGGGTCCGGCTGTGTTAACATCTCTATCAGTCATTCCTGCTGGGAGGAAATGGTCGGGGATGTTATTTCTGGATTGAGGGAGCTGTTCCCAGCTTTGGCATGCCTGATATTCTCTCCCTGCTCAGCTGGGCTCCGTACCCTCCCCTCCCCTTTTCTTCCTCCTCCCTAGCTTCTCCTACTCAGGGGCTAGACCCCGGAGTTTCACCTGGCTCCCTGCCTTTGCCAGTTGTAGCACTTAGAATGGTCCCCTCTTCCTCCCCGGTCACCGCAATAATGGCTTGTACTTCGGCCAATGGTGGTAGGAGGAAGGAGGGAGGGTAAATTCCTATAGGTTCCTCTAGCAACAACAGAATGGCTTCAGGGGTGAGACCCGTTGGTGACAACAGGGTCCCAAAATTAAGGTTGGGGGGATCTGGTCATCCCCTCTTTGGGGTGTGTCAGCTGGGGAAGGTAATATCATCTCTTCAAACTTCTCCAGATCATAAGGTGAAGTGGCAAGAGTGTCACCTTCTCCTGCTTTGATGATATCCTTCCATGCATCTGCCTGACACCTTTAGTGTGCTCAATTCATCACCTCTTAGTGGCTTTTACTACCTCAAGCTCCTACATCTTTAGCTGATTTTCAGTGTGTGTGTGTGTGTGAGGGGGTGGCGGGGCAGAGGTAGAGGTAGAGGCAGAGAGCACTACAGGTGTCTGACAGCTCACACTGGGAATATTTTTCCTTTTTTAGTTCTTCCCCTCTCTCCTCCTCTGCCAACTCTATTTCTTGGGGTGTGGTCTTATTGGGTGGTATTGGGGTGCCCCCAAAAGTAGTCTTTCCAGTATTACTGAGATCCTTCTTTTGAGTTACTCTGGAGGTTTTGGTGTTCATTAGCCTGAGGCTTTGGCTCAGGAGCCTCGCCGACCGCGAGGCTCCTCTCCGCCCACTGGCCTGAACTCCGCCCCCGACCGGAGCGCACCGACGACGTCGACCTGCCGCGTCCCGCCCGCCAGCCAGGACAGCCAACCAGCAGCTGCCCCAGCCGGCATTTAAATCCTACCGCTATCCGGCGCCGCGCGCACAAAGGAGCGCGACAAAGGGGCCCGCCCCTTTGTGAGCTCCTTCGTGCAGCCCCTTCGAACTGCTCCGAGGGACCGCCCTATCACTCCACTCTATCTGCTTCTCCTCCTTGGACCGATTCCCCCACAGCTGGAAAAGACCACGATCGGAAGAAGAAGGAACCCCTGCCCCCTGATCCACTAGCATTCCTCAAAGGCCCCAGCACCGGAATCCCGCACCCAGGTCAACTGAAATTTATAGACCACTTGACTGCCAATCATAGCCAAGCCCCTGCCTTAGAGGCCTTGCTGGAGACCATGTGGACCCCTTCCTGCCAGACCCTGACCACCTTACTGGCTTTCCCTAAAAGAACTTATCTGTACCCTTCAAGTCTCAGTCTCTCCTCCCCTCCTAATCCCTACTTCCCTGCAGCCCTCCCTGTAGCCTCTCCCACCCTGGAAGCGGTTTCCCAACTTTTTCCCACCCCTAACCTCCTACCAATTATATGCCTCACCCCACTACACCCAACTGTAAGTACCTTAACTTCAATGTACTCTATCTCCTTAGTTAAATACACTGGAGCTGCTCAATGTATTGCACTGTTTTTATGACCCTGTATTATTGCTCCCAGTTCGATTGTACTATTGCTCCCAGTTTGACACACTGAACTCTTCTCGGTACTATCTGTATTATCTGTTTAAACCTGCTCTTTCTAACCTGCTTTGCTCCCAGATCGATACTCTGAAACCTGTTCTGTATAACCGGTTTAAACATGCTCTATGTAATTGTATATCCAGCAATATAATCCGCATTGCATTACCTTTCACTGCATTACCTTTCACTGCATATCCTACCCTATCTCCTAACCTGACAACCGACCTCCCTCACCCTATCCCCTTTTCATCTTAAAATGTGCTTCCCTACTATACCTGTCATACACCACCCCCATCGGCGGATCCTCCGCCCAGTACACCCTCACTCCTTTATCCAGCATAAATCCCTAGTCCCCATCATGATTTCACCCATCACACAACTGCTAGGCCTAGCCACGCTTGCCATTTCCCTCTTTAATGCGCTATCCATCCTAAAGAAAGCCCCCATACTCCAAGATTTGCTCACTGACACCAACCCAGATATCTGTGCCATCACAGAATCCTGGCTAAAGAACTCAGAACATGTTTTTATCAATCAACTCCCAACACAGACATACGACATCTTCTCCATCCCAAGGCCCAAAAAAAGAGGAGGAGGCTTACTCCTAGCTACCAAGAAACACATTAACCTCAAGTTACAAACCAGCTCCCCCCCCCCAAGACTTGAAATTGGTCTTTTTAAATCCAAATCCCTGCAGGTCTGCCTTATCTATGCACCCCCTGGTATACTTGAACAGGATACATCCCCCCTCATTGAATACATCACCGACAACATAAAGCCGGATACACCCGCAGTGATACTTGGAGACTTCAAGCTCCACGTAGACACCCACCCTCCCACGCCTGCTTGCGAAACCCTACTCGTCACCCTCAACGCCCTGGGCTTCAGACAACTAATCTCCAAGCCTACACATAAAGCTGGTCACACACTCGACCTCCTTTTTGTTAATACATGCATCACAGTACCCCACGCACCCATCACCACCCCTATCCCCTGGTCCGACCACTTTCTCATCAATGCCCACATCACCATCAATACCAACACGCCGATCTCAAACTCACAGAAAAAAATGATTTCTTTCCGCAAACCATGTCCTCCTGAGCAACTCTCCCTAGCCTTCAGCAACGTAAGTGAAAACCTCGATCTAACTAACCCAGATACCGCTCTACAGTCATGGGATAATTCCATCTCTAATATTGCCAATGATTTTTGCCCCACTATCCACAAAATAATAACACCTACACGTACCGAGAGAAAGCCATGGTACACCAATGAATTAAGAAAACTGAAGCAAGACCTCAGATCCAAGGAACGTACCTGGCGCAAACAATCTACACCCACACACAAAATGGCCTACAAACACACTTTGCATACATACCGACAAGCAACTCTCCTCGCCAAACGTGACTTCTACGCAGCTAAAATCCATAGCTACAAATTCAATCCCAACGCCTTATTCTCCTTCGTTGCAGATCTCACAAAATCTCCCTTTCCTTCCTCCCAAGATGAAAACAGCATAGAGAAATGTGACAAACTAGCAGACTACTTTACAAATAAAATTTCCAAAATTCTAACTCGGCTCCCCTCTAATCCTGCCCCCACAGACCCACTACCTATAGACAATAAAATTAATCTCGGCTCCCTTGACCTCACCTCCTTGAAAGAAGTTGAATCCATACTAAAAAAGATGCGACCAGCCACCCATATCGCAGACGCCATTCCATCAAAAATTCTCCTCACCATTCCCTCCGCCATTGCAAAACCTATAGCAGATATTATAAATTGCTCCATCACCACCGGGAAAGTCCCCGACCCACTCAAACTTGCCATTGTAAAGCCACTACTAAAAAAACCCACCCTCGACCACAATGACCCTGCAAATTACAGGCCCATTTCCAATCTGCCTTTTATATCCAAAATCATGGAGAAGGTGGTTAATACGCAACTCACAGATTTCCTAGAAGAAAACAATATCTTACATCCCGCTTAATATGGCTTTCATCAAGACCGAAGCACCGAAAAACTCCTACTTGCTATAACAGACACCATCCTCAAAGGCATGGACCACGGCCAATCCTATATACTTGCCCTTCTTGATATCTCTGCTGCCTTCGATACTGTGAACCATCAAATCTTAGTATCACGCTTAGCGGAAATAGGCATCTCAAATACAGCCCTATCCTGGTTCTCCTCTTAGCTTGACCACAGAAAGTACTTAGTCAAGCTTGATAATTTCGAATCCGCTCACATTCCCCTCACACAAGGCGTTCCACAAGGCTCCTCCTTATCGTCCACCCTCTTCAATATATATCTACTCCCACTTTGCCACTTACTCTCTAAACTAGGACTACATTTTTTCTTATATGCAGACGACGTGCAAATACTTATTCCCATTCGGAAATCCCTCAACGAAACTCTGCAGTACTGGGAAATTTGTCTGAAATCCATCAACTCTCTCCTCTCCAATCTTCACCTTGCACTCAATGCCTCTAAAACTGAAATCCTTATCCTAACAAACCAACCAATCGACTCGATCCACCAAATGACTCAAAACGCCTCACAAGCTCACACACTACCACCCAGTGTCAGAGACTTAGGAGTTTCCCTAGACAATCAACTGAGCTTCAAATCCCACATTAAATCACTGCTAAAAGGGGGTTTCTATAAACTTCAAACCCTCAAAAAACTGAAGCCCCTCCTACACCCCCACGACTTCCGTACTGTTATGCAAACTACCATATTATCTAAACTCGATTATTGTAACTCCCTTTTCATAGGCCTCCCAGCTTCTACTATTAAACCCCTTCAAATCCTCCAAAATGCTATGGCAAGAATCCTAACAAACACTAGAAAAACTGATCACATCACTCCCATATTACAAGATCTACATTGGCTCCCCATTGCCTTCCGTTCCCAATACAAAACACTTACCATCCTCCACAACACACTATACAAAAACAACTCCCCCTGGCTTGAAGATATGCCACAGTTCCGTCAAACTAATCGCCCTACTAGAAACTCCCTCGCCGGCACCCTTCAAACCCCCTCACTCAAAATTGGGCACCTGACTACCACCAGGGAAAGAGCCTTCTCCGTTGCGGGTCCCACCCTCTGGAACTCCCTCCCTACCAAACTCCATTTAGAACCGTCCTTGAGCCATTTCAAGAAAGGAATCAAGACATGGCTCTTTAAACAGGCTTACCCTAACACTTCCCAACCCTAGTCACAGTTCACCTTTGAACCTTCTCAGCCCCCGTACCCTCTGAACCTTCTCAGCCCCCGTACCCTCTCCTTGACCTCCCTCTTACCATACCAGTACTCTCTCCTGCTCCCTCACCCACACCCTTCCCCTGCGCCCCGTAGCCTCCCCTCCACCCCGCCTTTCATTCCACCACCAACCTTTGCTTGAAAGTACCTTGCCTTCTTGTCTCCTTGTTCCCTCCTCCCCCCTCCCTTCCCCCCTCTCTCCCGCCCCCTTCACCCTGCATATAATTGTACATAAGTGCACATGCCTCCTTTATACTGTAAATAAGTTCATATACTAAGTTTATAAGTGCACACTTACGCCTCCTTAACATTGCTTATGCATATTTAATCTTTGCTTATGCACATTTTATTTTCAACATGGATAAGTAATATCTATGTCGTTCAACAATGTTGTATCCCTGGTCGTTGACTCTCTCTCCTGTACTTTATATGTTATCCAGTTTGTATATTATCCAATTATCTCCCAGTTAGCCCTCCATCCTCGTTCATTGTAATTTCCTTTCTCAGTTACTTGTGAACCGACATGATGTGTCCTATGAATGCCGGTATATAAAAAGCGTTAAATAAATAATAAATAAATGTTCTCTTTTGCCTCTTCTCTCCTGCGATTGGGTCACAGGGGCTTTTGCCCTCTGAGTCTGCAGCCCACTGCTCTGGTTCTTTTTTTACAGGATATGATTGGCAATGGCATGGGTTTTGCAGGCTCAGAGAAAGAAGAGGCATCTTAGGCTTGAACTTTGGCCACGGGGCGAGGACTGTGAGGTCCATCTTGGTCTTGAGGCTTAGGACACTTACTTGCTGTTCCAGGGCCGGTGGTGTTGTGGCTGTAATAGGGTCAGTGTCCTTCCTTCCTGACTTCCCCAGGGCCACTCGTTTTTTGAGACTGTACCTATCCTTAGCACTGGAGGTGGACCTGGAGAACTTGGTTGGAGGGGGCAAGGAGGTTGCTGTGGTCAAGATGGACAGCACTAAGACTGTGTGGGGAGTGGCTTTGATATTAGCCTTGATAACAGTGCTCGGGCACCTCTTTCAATTGTGCATGATCTCCCCACATGTGTAGCATCTTGCCTCCCCTGCAGAATAGTAAACCCTGTATAAAAATCCAATATGGGGATGGCGAACCACCCCTCAGCCTCCTCCTGGCCTGCCAGCAATTTCAGCAGCACCTCCCTTCTATAGGACTGGATGGCATTATGCATGGTCTTTGTGTCCCATGGGGAGAACCGAGATGGGTGATCTCAGCTCCCCAACGTGAAGGTGCAATTCCAGGGCTTATATGAGAAGGAATGGAGGAATGTTAGACAAAATGACCCTGGTGCTCAATCCATCCAAAGGTTCAAGATGTTGGAAAAACCCTTCACCACCAGCCCTTCCATAAATGACTGGTGGGTGGCAGCAAGAGATTACAGGAAAAGTACTGCCTTTCCATACATTTTGCCACAGGCCACAATATTATGGATCCCTACCAGCTTCATCATGGCTGTGGCGTAGTCTTGAGGCTCTTCATGTAGTAGCATCGGGCAGCCCACTCCGTGCTTGTGGCACAGATTAGCCTCTGCCCCACTAGGAAGATTGTAATCTAGATAGGGCGATGTTTCGGCCCATTGCTACTGCATACGATGATTTGGGGGCAGCCAGGTTTGGCTGAAACTTTTCAAGTAATTTGGTGGATTCTAGTTTTTTCTCTTCTTTTACCTTTATCTATTGGGGCTCTTTCTACCATGGGTGGAGCTCCGGTCGAGGGCATGCCATCGTCACCTGATGTGACCTTAGGTCTGATGGGCTGAGGTGGTCTTTTGGGGGAGAGCTGCAGTGGATTTGTGTCCTCCAAGGCTCATTGGAAAAAGCACTAGTTTCTCCAGAGGTACAGTGGGTTGAACCCTTGTGTCTTTTGGGGTGGTATTTCTAACCTACTCTGGACGATAGAATTTTGGGCCACTAGTTCTCCTCCGATGATGCCTATTTAGAGTCCCACCCCACCCTGGATGTCACCGAAGAGTGGTGAAGGCTCATCTAGAGTAGCACTGGTCTGAGGCATTGTCCTATCCCCAACAGCACTCGCGTGAAGTCCCTCCCCACCTTGAATAACGCTCATGCTTTGTAAAAGCCCACCCATAACGACACCTGTCTGAGGTATTGCCTCACTGGATTGGGTTCCCACCCCATTTGCAATGCCAGCACTTGGAAGTCCCACCCCGCCCTTTGTAATACTGATTTGAGAACTACCCAGGATTGTGCCAAGTTGTAGCTCACCCATCATGGCGCAGAGCTGAGTCCTAGGTCTGCCTAAGGCAGGGTCAGGCACAGTCACATTCCCTTCTGGGGCAATGCATGGCTGAGTTGGAGGTTCTGCTAGGTCTGGGCAAGATGGCGTCATTAATCTCCTCTGTTCAGAGATTAACTTTTCTAGTATGGTGCACCATGTGGGCATAGTTATGGGTCCCCTTAGGTGTTGCTGGGTCTCTGTTGAAATTAATGCAGAGCAATCTTGCACTACAGGTGTCCCTTGGGTAGGGAGAATGTAATTGTGCACAGGGCAATGGTTCCCTTTTCAAGGTGTGGAGTGCATAGGCATTAAGGTGTACTGCACTGTCTTGTTTACTGCTGAAGTTGGTGTTTGCAGTCCAGTTGTTGTGATACTCTTATATAATGAGGTTGCAGGCTTCAGATTTTGCATGTGGAGTGTGCTTCCCACATATGGGAGGTTGTGTAGGGTTCCTTCTTGAGCAAGAGGGAGCTAGAGTTAACTGTAGCTGTATTGATTGTGGTGAATATGGTTGAGGCCTTGTGGCTGGAGTCCTGGTTGCTTCGATTGGAGTTTCAGTGACCGTGTAACCACAGGCTTTCAAGACCTCTTTAACTGGTGGGAAAGTAGATAAATCTTGGCCTGCTTTCTTGCTTCTGGATTTAGGCATGATTGCTGGAAAAATTAAAAAGTGGAGGTATGCGTATCCATTTCTGGCTAAATGAGCTATGGGTGTTGAGAGTGTGTAAGAAAAATGGAGAAAAAGAAAAGGGGAGAACCGCCCCCCAGCTGCAGTCAGTGGCTTGAGATTTGGGTTTATTTTTGTGTGTCTGGGTTTGGCTTTCACACAGGCATTTTTTTTTAAAGAAAAGGTTTTTTATAAAGTAGCCTGTTTCCTAAGGCCTATGTTACAAGTAAGGGGGGGGGGAGAAACTCAAAAAGTTAAAGGCTACCTTAGCCAAAAAAGAATAAAATTATTACAAAAAATAAAGTAGTTATCTAAATGGGAGGAGCAGGTACACACACTTCTCTGCATAAGCACTCAGGGAAGAAGAGTAGAAGCTCTCCTAGACAAATGAGTAGGGATGCCAACTCTAAGGTAAGGAAACTGTTAAAGCTGCGGGAAATGAGTGCTTTGTATTTTTCTGCTCCAGAAAAAACTGAAGGGAATTGGGGGAAGGGGGTTTAAATGAAAGTTGGAAAAAAGAAGCAAACTTTGGGAAGCTGTGCTGCTGTTTTCTCTTCAGGCACAAGCCCCCCACATACCACTCCCACTGCCCCAGCAAGTATAATATTAAAGAAATGTTTTTACCTTGCAATTTGGAGCAGCAGGAGTGAAGATAGTGAACTCATTCCTGGAAGGAACTACCAGCAGGTGGGCTCTGGCTGATGATTAGCCTGGGGAAGAGCAGCAAGCAAAAAGAATAGGTGGGGTAAGAAAATAAGCAAGCTGTTTTGCTTTTTAGGGGAGAAAAGGGAGGTAAATTAGTTAGTAGTGGGAAGGGGGGAAAAAGAAACCCAAAAAGTGGCAGTGTAGGAGAAAAAGCGCAGTTTTCTCTCCACAAAAACTGCTACCACTGCTGGCCAGCTGGCTCCTGCAGTAGCAACTGCCAGGCAGAAAGGAGGGGACAGAAGCAATGGGGAGCTGGCAGTGAAAGGAGACCAGGATCTGGATTTGTGAGAATGCCATGCAAAAAAACAAACCTCAGGGAAGTATGCTACACTGCTGAACACCAGCTAAAGGGAAAGAATTTCTCAACAGAGGACAGGGTTGAGCTGGGAATAAACTCCTCTCTTGCTCTCCTTCCCTATGTCAGGAGACATTGGCTGCAGTTTTGTGGAAGGGGCTGCCATTCCTCTGCTGAAAGAGCTAACAGAGCTAAGTAAACAACCAATAAATCAATCTAAATCTTGACTCTAATATGAGAACCAGAGGGTTTTCCCTAAAAGTGTATTCTTTCACTGGATGCTAGAGATGTGCATTGGCGTTTTTTTTTTCCGGTTCGGGCTTCATTTTCGGGCCCTTGCGGGAAATTTCATTTTTCCTATGGTTCATTTTTTTTTTCGTGGGCTCCCAATTTTTGTGTTAGCGTGCTCCCATTATTGCGCGCTAACAAGAACTACTTTTTTTTCCCAAAATTTCGGACAAATTCTGTTCGTTCTTCACCTCTCCTAAACCATGACAAATTAGACAATTTCGTTGAAATTGTCTAATTCGGGAAAAAAGAATGCACATCTCTACTGGATGAAACACTCATAGTGTACTGTGTTAGGAGTTTTGCTCTACACTCACAAATACTGCAAGGGGATTTCACTGCAGAGAAACCCTCTGTGTTGTATTTGGACCACTGTGGATGCCTGCTCCAACAAACACTGTGGATGCCTGCTCCAACAAACACACAGTTTGAACTAAACCCGTTTTCACAGGAGGGTCCACATCAACCTGTCACTTTTTTATATTTTTTCCTTGTGCATGCACCATCAGGACTGGGGAACCATTTTTATTTCTAGCAGCTTACACTGGGATTTTGGGGCTGCTTGCATGCCTTTTACAGTTTCTGAGGTTGTAGTTATCAAAAGTGCCATCCTGCTATTGTTAGGGAAATATATAGATATATCTGCTGATACTGTGGGGCATTATTCTGCTGTTGTTTTGATTGCCATTGCATTTATGTCTTTTTGTCTGTGACAAAGAGTAAAGTTGTGTTGAAAGTTTCAGCATGTCATGGTGTATCCAGGAACAGGTTACTAATTGCATTGAATCTGGGCTACCTAGTTCATTTCCACCAATTTCTAAAGAACCCAGAACCCCCAACTGGCCTTATTACACGGGGGCTGGAGGGGGTCTTCTACTGCAGCACACCTCCAGTTATTGGTGGCAGGTTTTTCCCCACTTTGCCTGGTGGGGGCACTACGCATATGTGATTGGACATTAATTTTCAGTAAATCTATTTTGAACATCCAACACTGTGTCCTGTCTCTTCCCTTCAGCACCATCACTTAAGCACACAGCAAAATAGAATTTCACCACACAGCCTAGGCCCAGAAGGTCATTCTTCCCCCCCATAGAAAAGGACTTACTTCTTCAGATCCTGAGAGTTCAGGAAGTGGCCAAAGAGTTTGCCCCAGAAAATAAATATTTTTATGGACCCTTTGGAAACCATACAATCTACTAAAAAAGGATTACTTAAAATGGCACTAAGGAGCATGGGGCTCAAGGGCAGTGGAACTGTGAAAATGTGTGTTATCGACCAGAAACGTGATGCTTTGAAACCATGCTGCGTTAGAAAGAAATGTAAAAAGAAACTGCAAACTTTGCAAACATTATGCTCTTTCCCACCTTCGGAAAGTGGCAGGAGAGAAAGTGCATGAGAGAGAGGATGTGCAGCACAAGCATATGATGTCATCTCTGATGTTTGCAACATACAGCCAGTAAGAATATTAAAATGGCAGCATGCTTTCGATGCATGGCTTAGCACAAGGAGCAGCATGTGAAGGGTGTGGCAGTCAGACAGATCCAGCGAGCAGTAGGCCTTGATTCAATAATTAAGTGGTTCGAATCCCAAAGCAACCTGTCTGCAGAAGGTGACCAGTTGAAAGGAGCTTTGTTCGAGAAGCCTGTATCAAACTCATCCAGTTCACAAGACACTAGTCCACCACAGTGCTTTGAAGATGGGTGGCCCAGTGAAAATGGAACAACTGCAATCAATGTTAAAGGAGGCCACAAGGTGAATGAATCTAGGGTAACCATCAGAGGGCGGGGGCATGTATTTGGACTCATCAACCTAGCCAGGCCAGTTTAATACAAAGGAGGGCTAAGGATGTCCCTGGCTGGGACCGGAGAGATTGTAGTGGTTGAATGCGCTGAGTGCCAAACATTAGCCACCATTAGCTGTAAATATTTATTTAAAATTTATTTATTTATTTAAAAGTTTTTATATACCGCACATATGGGCATTTTCATGTCCGTCTAGGAGCTGTTACCTATGCAGTGCAGCCTTATTTGTAGAGGTTGGGGCTGGCTCAGGTGTAATGGTGCAGTGGCAAAGCAGTCCATCATCAACCAGCACATTTGACTATGTAGCTGCACATCAATGCACTGAGCAAATCTCGCCAGTAGGATCTGGTGAGAGTAGTAGCAGCAGCACCAATCAGGGAAAAGAAATATCAGCTGAGAAAAATCTATCGCTCAAGGCACAGCTCAGCCCTCCCATGGTTGGTGAGACAAGAGCAATGCAGGGCATGGCCACCAGTTCACATTTGGGAATAGGCCCAATGTGGTGGTGGAAGCCATATATGAAGAGCCTGCCAATGTTGGGACCAGTGAAGAGACCCTATCGGTGTCTTGGGCCAAACAGATGGAAGACCAAGATCAATGTGCCCAAGCAGGGGATACCAAGAATGAGGTGAAGAGTTTGGGGCAAAGCAGGGCATAACTGCTAAAAACATTGGAGGCCACCCACCAGCAGCACAGAGGACCCAATGAGAGGAGGTGACTACTGTTTCAATGCCATGAGCAGTCCTGGGCTGAATGGCATTCTCTGATAATCACTCCATGAATTTGTTCTCCTCAGGATGATCAAGAACCCTGCCTATGCAAAGAAGTCAATACTGCAGAGAATGATGCATGGCTGTAAGTTTGTGACAGGCTTGGGAGTTCTACACAATTGTGACTCCCAAAGTTAACCTGGTAGTCAGAGGCCCAAAGACATACAGGGAAATATGCATCATGGCTATAGAGATATAGTTCTGTGTTCTCCTCCGGAGGTGTTTCCTTACCACTCAGTGTTTCACCAATTTCTACCAGTGGAGGGAAGGCCCCATCAGTAGCCAGTGATGTGTCCGGGGCACCTGAGTCATTCATGGAGCATGAGCTGATGGATCAGCCAGTATACCTTGCTGTGAAGTACCAATCGTGGGTGCCCCTAGTCACCTGTGAGAAGAAAATAATCTTTACTGCGATTCCCAAGGGGAGCGCATTGGGGTATTTCTTCACTAACCTGGGTACCCGCTCCTCAGGGGCCCTTCTGCTCTATTTCAGGTACCTATCTGGGAACCAGGTACTTGCTCCTCGAGGGCCTGCTTTCCTTAATCTGGTGCCTGCCACTGATCTACTTCTGCCTGCCAGGACTTCCAACTATACAGCTTCTGCTTCAGTGAGTACTAACCTTTCAGTCTGTCTCACCTTCAGCTGTTCCTGTTACACCACGCTTCCTACCACCTACTCGAGTGTGAGACTGGTCTCCTCTGCTGGTCTTCACTGCTGTCCACCCCCAGACAGTACCACCAAGCTGTACAATAAATACAACTTGTGTCTACTTGTATAGAGTCTAGCCTAGTACCGTGGTTCTTCATGGGGCTCCTCCCCGTGGTAGTGGCCATCACCACAGTACCCAAGAATCCACTCCAACATCTCATAACCATAACAGGCGCAATATATATAAGCATGCCATAGTATACCACACGTGGAGTGGAGAACAACACCAATATCATATCAACTGTCTCCTTCTCAATGGGGTGACTATCAAAAAACCCAGCCCAGATCATTATGATCCTGTCAAGCCTGTTGAGGTTGAAGAAGAGGAAAAACTGATGTGAAGGATGGCGTGGAAGTGAGCCCTTGGTCCTGGGACGTAGCTGATGCTGCCTCATAGGTGAACCTACGAGGCCCACATTGCCAGCTGGTGAATGTGCCCTGAAGCAGGACTGGCTGGAGCTTCACCTATACCAGTTGCCTCTCCCGCAGGTTGAGCCCTTTGGTTCTGAGAGCCTTAAGAGCTTAGGTCAGTCTCTAGGGTGGTCAGAAGATCTAGAGTCTGAGGGCAAGGTGGGGTCAGGGGAAGTAGCAGTCTGGAGAAGCCGGGGTAGGCCAAAGTCAGGGCAGGTGCAGGCAATTGTGCTCAGGTCCAAACAAGAGTCAGGCCCAGGCGGAAGGCGATCATGGTCGGTCCAAGCAAGAGTTTGGAATCCATAAGTCAGGCCAAGGGTGGACAAAGACACACAGAAGACACTGGATGAGAAGGACAGGACAAGGCAAGGGTGGACAAGGAAGGCTGGATGAGGCAATGCTCGATGAGGAATCGGGAACAATCAGGAACCAAGATGCAGGAGCAACACATACTGAAAATGCAGGAGACTCATTGCTGAGATATGGTATGGCTGGAGAGCATGGCTTAAATGTGGGAGGATGTGATGTAATCAGGAGGTGCTCCTCATTGAGTTCACGCTGCAGGGCCTTTAACTTGCATCCAGTGGCACGCATGCACATCTGAAGAAGCTCATGGCAGGTGCAGCATGGTGATGTCTAAGCTGCGACCAATACTATCCTGTAGCAACCAATATCAGGGAGGGGATAGCAGCACAGCAAGCTATAAAATCAAAAAGCTATGATCCCAAACATAAATCTCTTATACCAGTGTAAATACACAGCGTGATGTTGCAAATAGCTTAGCAAAAGACCTCATACAAGGCATACATATATAATGCTAGTTAGCACAGCGTATACCAATGGTATAATCATAGGTCAATTAGTGTCAAGTACAACTTTTTTTTGGATTTTTCTTTTGCTCAAGTGAACGTTAGAATGGCCCATAATAGGGTATGCAACATTTGCAAAGTTTTGCACAAATGCACTTAGCTTTTTATGGTCGAAGAAACAGCAGAGACAGGGTCGTGAGGTCATACACAGCGCCAAGCCCGACACGGACCGTGTTTCGGCTTCAAAAGCCTTCATCAAGGGCCAGTGATATGTGAGAGTGCGATAGCAGCATATTGAAGTGGTAATGTGCTTCAATATGCTGCTATCGCACTCTCACATATCACTGGCCCTTAATGAAGGCTTTTGAAGCCGAAACACGGTCCGTGTCGGGCTTGGCGCTGTGTATGACCTCACGACCATGTCTCTGCTGTTTCTTCGACCATAAAAAGCTAAGTGCATTTGTGCAAAACTTTGCAAATGTTGCATACCCTATTATGGGCCATTCTAACGTTCACTTGAGCAAAAGAAAAATCCAAAAAAAAAGTTGTACTTGACACTAATTGACCTATGATTATACCATTGGTATACGCTGTGCTAACTAGCATTATATATGTATGCCTTGTATGAGGTCTTTTGCTAAGCTATTTGCAACATCACGCTGGGGATGTCTAAGCTGCACCAGGGTTAGAGGAGCATGGTGCTGTCATCTCAGCCACAAGGATAACCTCTCCTGTGATGGCGGCTGTCTGGGGTGAGTGCAGCTGGCCTGAGATTCTCCTATGGCTTACCAAACATAACAGTACTGCCCTCCAAAGCCCCGTCCCCAGATTTCTGGGTTTGAGTTTCCTGGGGAACCATCTGTGGAAGTCTCACAGCAGATGTGGGGCTTGGAGGTTAGATGCTGGCTCCCAAGAGTTTTCTTTGGGCCCATAGTTTTTCCAGATTAGATATTGAATCTGGTTCTAAATCAGACTTCAGGATTTTCTACCTCAACCATCTATTGGAGACAGAGAATACTGAGTGACTGCAGGTGGCATGCGGACTTTAGTACCACAGTACAGTGAAACTTTTGTTCTTTGTCGCCATCTGCTGGTTCAGAAGAAAATCCTACTCATCTGGACTGATATAGGGATGAAGAGGAACTTGCTGTTTAATTAAGGGGAGATTCCTTTAAGAGTGTTCCCTGCCTGAGAGGATCTGCCTCTATTTCAGAAAAGAGACTTTTGACTGGTGTGAGCTCTAGTCCAGTCCTGGTGAAGGACATGCCCCAGATCTGGAGGTCAGGGAGCTGAAGATCCACTAGCTCCAGTCCAAAGACAAGGAGCTGCAGTGATAGTGTCTCCCCAGAGGAAAGTTTGGGACTTTTGAAAGCGCTTTTTCTCTTCTTGGTTAGTGAGGAGGTTTTGTGCCTTCCCTCTTCACACTGGAACTGAGGCTGTGCTAGGATGGTTCCCTTTTTTAACAGCAGACCTTTCCCCCAGGGAGGTCCATCAGAAGGACTCCAGAGAGCTAAGAGAGGAATCAGGATCTTTGGAGATCCACAACTGGAATTCTACCCCGTTGGGATACAGGACATAGACTGGGGAAGAACGGGGACTCTTTTGGAACACAGGTATGCTTTTCCATGGCTTTAGGAACCCTCACTAATAGGATTTCCACACCAGGCTGGGATGCTTGCCCATTCACAGCAGGAGGGGTAAGCAGCCTCCCAGGCAGTAGTTCCATGACACATATACAGAGGACAGTGGGGATTCCACAGTGTAAATACGCAGTTGGAATAGAGATGTGAGGTGCAGCCACTTTATATGTGATTGATAGATAGATGTTCTCTCATGGCACTGCCAGCATCTGTCATGTTAAATTAAGGTTCCTCTGCAGACTTTCTTCCTTTGGACTCAAAGAAAACACTGGGAATTTGTAGAAAAGAGGATGGATTACAAAAGAAATTATGTACCAACTTGATCCAGTGTCTAATAATCCTAGATTAAATTGATTTGGGCCCATGGTTCAATGAGAGGTTGTGAAGCCTGTCCACCGAAGCCTGAGGGTTGCAGGTTCAAGTTGGTTGGATTTTGTAGGCTATGCTGGTAGGGGCACATATCTCCCATAGCAAGCGCAATAGAACACATTTTAGGTTGGGGAAAGAGGGTAAACAAACCAACTGCTGCCATCCCCCCACCCTCTCCTTAGTATTTTAGTTTTTAAAGTATATTTGTGTATGTCGTTTTATGTTTTCACTTTGATCTTATGCACATTTGTGTATGTTTATTGTAACTCTCCGAGAATATAGGATCATGCAAGCTAGAAATCTGTTAAATAAATAAATACATTTCCTTTTTGAAGATTCATCAGTACATTTATTTGAACCCTCAACACTGTGTCCTGTTTTTTCCCTTCAATGCCATTTCTTAAGCACACATTAGAAAAGGATTTCACCACACTGCCTGGGCCCAGATAGTTATCCTTCCCCCCATAGAAAAGGACTTTGGGACTCTGAGAGTTGAGGAAGTAGAAAAAGGATTAGCCCCAGAAAATAAATATTTTTATGGAGCCTCCGGAAACTGTACAGTCCACTAAAAAAGGGTTACACAAAATTATACAAAATATTTTACACAATAGGGGGTAGATTTTAAAAGGTGTGCATGGGAGTAGATTTGTTTGCGCAACCCAGCACGAACAAATCTACTCCCGATTTTATAACATGCGTGCGCTGCCACGCGCATGTTATAAAATACAGGGCCAGCGCGTGCAAGGCTGTGCCGAGCCACGCAGCCATCCTCCGTTCTCTCCGGCCCCTCCCCCCACCTTCCCCAGCTTTCCCCTATCTATCCCACCCCCCAAGCCCTAACTAATTCCCCCTCCACCTTTATTTTACAAGTTACGCCTGCCGGCCGGCTGCCAGCACATCATGTTCCAGTCTGGGGGCTGGTCCGGAGGCCGCGGCCCCTGCCCCCGGAACGCCCCCGATGATGCGCCGGCCACGACACGCCCCCGGCACGCTTCCCAGGAAAGCCCCTGGACTTACATGCGTCCCAGGGCGTGCGCTGCCGAGCCTATGCAAGATAGGCTCGGCGCACGCAAGGGGTGGAAGGGGCAGCTTTTCGGGGGTTACGCACGTAATCCTTTGAAAATCTGCCCCTTATTATTTAAAATGCATAAAAATCAAACCAGAAAATTAAAGATGAAAATAATGCTAAAATATATTAAATAACAAATGTTCCTTTCCCACATGGTTTCTCTCTTCCAAGAACCTTGCCTTCCCCTTCAGGTTCCCTTCTTCCCTTAACTTAAAGCATCCTCCTCTCCCATCAGGTCCCTCCTCCATGCACACTCCTGTCCCCTTAGGCTACCCTTCTCTCCCCTTTCCCCTTCAGATACCCCCTCCATGTTCCATTTGACTTCCGAGAAGTTCCCCTTCACCCTTCCCCATGAGGCCCTCCATTTCCCATTTAGTTCCCATCTTCCCTAAGGGCTCTCTCTCCCAATCAGGTGTTCTACCGCCCTAATGGATCCCCCCTCCCCCTTGACCTTTCTGCTATTGACCAAACTTCTCCTCCCAACCTGCTGATGCAGTCCAGCAACTCCTCTGCCACCACAGATGTGCTCATGCCAGGCATGCAGGTAGGGAGAGCCATTGAGGAAAGTCCTGCCAGGGAACTGCTCAGCAAGGATGGACCTGCTCTCATACTGCAGGTAAAATATAGTTGCTTTTCCCTTTATCAAGGTGTTCACATAGGTGGCCTTACTCTGCAAGATGATCCTTCAGACTTTGGAGATTCACAAGTCTCTTCAGGCAGGCAGCCTCAAAGCAACAACTGGCATATTCTGCTCAGTAGCTCTGCATCCCACAGAGGTGGAATCATGTGGCAGGCTGATTGGCCCTGAATGAATGCCATTCACTTCTGTTTGCTGCTGCCATGTCCAGCTGCACTGTGGCTGCAGGACAGACTGCTGCCTTATATGAACTCTCCCTGCATCTTTGGATCCCCGTATTCTGGGAAATTATGCAATTTAGCATGATTATGCACTCAAATTATATGCAAAATTCTGTGCACACATAATTGCATAATTACCCAGGGTATAATTAAATTAGGCTCTATACAAGCTACAAATGAAACAAATATTATTAGTCATATTTTGTGGGAGAAAATATTTCTGTATTCAGAATAGCCTGACAGCTGAAATGAGGAACAGATAGATGAGCAGAGATCAGTTCCTCTTTTGGGCTCACTGATGAGTCATTTCATTTTTAAACTTTTATATCCTGCCTGTAAAACATGTTATCCAGGTGGTGGGTAGTCCTCCCAACTTGTGATCATTCTTCAAAAGGTGAAATATTCAACCTGCACCCTGGTGGCAGAAACTGATCCAAGAGAAGGTATGAGCTTTTTTAAAACATTACACAGCTCAGTCATTTTATTCAGGCTATGGCCTGCATGGTTTATATCTTTTTATGAAAAATTCTGACCCATTCCAGGTGTATTACTTTATTATTTATCTTGTACACATCATGACCAAACATTTTCTTTTCCTAGTAACATGGAAAAGATAACATGTATACAAAATTGTTGTTATGCACACAATATTATTTATGATCATTATGTTAATTTTAAAAGTTAGTGTAATTTTAGTATTGAATACAGGAACTTAATCAAATATCCTATTTAATAATTTTGTTGAAATTATTTTTGATAGCATGATAAACACACAAGTGAACAGGTCTTAACATATAAAATCAGCTGTGTGAATGGTGGATAAAAAGTCAGGTGATTTCATTCAAATTCTGTTTAACAGTTCTCAAAAAGGTAAACATTTGCTTCTTTTTATTGCTTCCTCTGCAAGACCATGTTGTGATGATAGCCAAATTCATCAGGGAAGGGGTAAGGGTGGAAACAGAAAGGTGTAACTTGTGAGGACATCTCCATGTTTGTATTCTTGTGAAAAAGCTATTCAGCAGACAGAAGAATACAAAAATAAAAGGCAACAGTTCTGCCTGATTATGGCCTAATTTTATACTTTATTACAGAAGACAGTATGTTTTCAAGAAAGCTAATTATAATTGTAGGTGTCCACCCCCCCCCCCCCCCTCCCCACCCCACCCCTGGTCCTCCAATATTATATCAAAGCCATGCCCTATCACAGGGATGATAATGGTGCAGTCCTGTACAGCCCTTTATTTGTGTATATGAAAAATGCCTTCAGAGGGAGAGGAGGATTCCTAGTGCTACTGACAAGTCCCCCCATGAGTAGAAAAAAAGAGCAAGAGGAAATTATTGCCTCTGAGAGAAATAAAAAATGAGCTACAATGCTTCCTACAGGAGAATCAGGTTAAATACATCTTTGAAGTAAGAAGCATTGGAATATTTTACTTGTAGCAAAAGAGAAGCTGTTTTAGAAGTAAGAAAATCAACATATGAGTTTCTTGAAATACTTTCAAATAGGAAGAGCTATTGCTTGGAACAAGGAAATTATCTGAGAATGCTCTATGAATGGCCAGGTAATATCCAAAATCTCGAACTGATTGTATTGCAGTAAAATGGAAAGTGTTCCATTCTGGAAAAATAACTATAACTATTTGGAGTCTGAAGAATTGATCAGGACTGAGACTGGGAATGAAAAGAGCATGGAGTGCGGTAGAATGTTTTCATACTAATTGGGTGAAATGGAAATAGATTGTCTTGTCTGTTTTGTTATGAATAATGTTTGCAAGTCATCGCTTGAAATAAAGAAAAGTCCTTGCATCTCTGTTGCATGGCCTTATTTGAGAAGGAAATAGAATTTGAGTCCATGTATTTTTCCTCTTCCCCATCCACCACAGGGTCTTGAATATTAATACTTCCCCTCTAGGGAGAAGAACCCCTTCTAGCCTATCTATGGTCTAATGGTGAGTCAGGTTTACATAATAAAAGGTGAATTTTAAGAGCTTGGTGTAAGCCAAAATTAAGGGATGTGGAGAAGTTGGGCTTTTGCTCACCTGACCGTATTTTTAAAAGTGCCCAAATATGTATGCAAATACTGAGGCGTGCACATCTCAAAAGTTTCAAAAAGGGGAGAGGTGTAGGTGTGATCTGGGTAGGGCATAGGTGTGGGTGTTTCGGGCCCTGGCTAAGAGACGTACGCATAAATGCTTATGTGCCTCGGTGTGCACCGAGGTCGTAACTTTACTTCTGCTACGGATGACATATAAATTATAAAATAAAAGATTTGAGTGACTTCTGAGGGGTTTAAAAGATCTGGGCTAATTGGGGGAGTGAAGGCTATTAAACTAGGGGTTTTGGAGGGCCTAACTCTTAACTGGGTGAATGGGTGGATGAACTGGTAAACTTGGAATGGCATGGGCACACACCCCTTTTAAAATATCCCGACTTTTGCAATAGAAGCGTGATTTGCGCACCCATGTGTGCGCCCATTGAAAATTAAGTGCACAATGTGTGCGCAGCTAGGCTATTTTATAACATGCATGCGTATATGCATGCACGTTATAACTGCGTCCCTCTGGGTGGGCCAACGCACACATGCTAATGTGTGCCTGAGCGCTACTTTTTAAGTTACCATCTAACAGGCCGATACAGTACAGTGCGCTCTGGTGGAGCACACTGTTAACTCACGTTTGGATGTGCGTTTGATGCGCTAGCTTTACCCCTTATTCAGTAAGGGGTAATAGCGCGTCGAAAACGCGCATCCAACCCCCCCGAAGCTAATAGCGCCCGCAACATGCAAATGCATGTTGATGGCCCTATTAGTTATTCCCGCGTGATTCAGTAAGTAAAATGTGCAGCCAAGCCGCACATTTTACTTTCAGAAATTAGCGCCTACCCAAAGGTAAGCGTTAATTTCTGCCGGCACCAGAAAAGTGCACAGAAAAGCAGTAAAAACTGCTTTTCTGTACACCCTCCGACTAATATCATGGCGATATTAAGTCGAAGGTCCCAAAAGTTAAAAATAATTAAAAAAAAAAAAAGTAAATTTGGCCCGCGGGTTGAAAACCGGATGCTCAATTTTGCCGGTGGCCGGTTTCCGAACCCGTGGCTGTCAGCGGGTTTGTGAACCGACGCTGGCAAAATTGAGCATCGGCTCTCAAATTCACTGACAGCCGCTGCTTCCATCAAAAAAGAGGCGCTAGGGACGCACTAGTGTCCCTAGCGCCTCTTTTTACCGTGGGCCCTAATTTGAATATTTTTTTTACTGAATCGCACGCACAGGAGAGACTTTTACTGTATCGGCCTGTAAGTGAATAATGTGGTAATTAAAAGATAGCAATTTTTATTGCCAGATAATACATATGGATCTTTTTTATTGTCCACCTATTTTGGTTAATAAGTAGACCTAACAAGATTAAAACTGAAATGATTTATGTAGCTATATTTAAAAAAATCAATAAAACAAGTAATCATAGAAATAATTTCTATTCCTTCCACCAAATACAATATCACCCTCAAGTATACAATGCTTAAAATTTAGACCATAAAATAGTTTACCAAAACCTAAGAAGCCTGGTATAAGTATGTTGATTACAAATGTTCCAATGCATTGGTTTACAGGAAGAAAATGTGAAAACTAAAATGGAGGATATAAATTTGGTAACACGATCTAGAATCACTGTTAGACAGATTTAAGGCCATTTTGTAGAATTTTAAGGCTCTTAAAATTAAATGGAAATTAACAGCCAGTGATTTAAAGGGTTACCTGAAAATGCACAAAAACACATAACTATTAAAAAAGTATAGTCTAAGTTACTCACAAAATATTATGTAAAATATGCTAAGAATGTTTAAAAAGCTTAGTTATAGGAAGACACATTTTACTATTAATGTAATGCTCTTATAATTCAAAACTAATAAAATATGATAACGTAAAAAGTATTGTTTCACATCAGGTACGCTCCATGCCATTATATTTCTCAATATTAACTGGTGCCTGTCGCAGCCCTGAACATTGCCTTAGGGGATATGGTGACCCAATGCTAAAGTACCACAGTGTCATTTGCAGATTTTTGTTCTTTTTCCCCTGACAATGAATCTCCCTATCACAAATGGCTGACGCAAAAAAATCTCTCACCTTGAAAGGAACAAATAAAAGCTTCCTTCAGAATCCTGACTGAAATGTTACATGGAATGAAACTATAAGAGGTTGATATTCAAAAGGATTTTTTCAGATACATTTTGAGTTTGACAAATAAACCCCAAGGTTTGAATATCTGGCCCCTTTAACTGGATACATTTTATCTGGTTAAGAGGATCATTTATCAAATTGCGTTAGGGTATTATTGAGCGTGTTAGGGCCCTAACGCCTGCGGTAACCCATGCAATAAATACCGCAGTGCAAAATGTGTATGCAAATTTAAAATTTGCATTAAAGTAGGAGGAGTTTGAGCAGAGTAAATGGAAATAAGGGTCAATTAACGTGGCATGCGATAGTGTAATGCACAGCAACACAGGAAATAGCTACACATTTTTCCTGTGCATTGTACCTTCGTTAGCTGTGCGTTACCGAGCAAAAATGTTTTTATTGCAAATTGGGGAGAGGGAGAGAGAGAGAGAGAGCCTCTGTGGAGGCTTACTTATATTTGAACTTTTAATACCACTGTAAGAGGAGGCACTAGTAATTCGGGGTGAAGTTTGTGGGGTGAGTTGGGTTTTGGGGGGCAGTTTTACATGCACAGTCATACGTACGAACAGCACAGTTACCATCAGTGAAGATTTAATGGTACAAATCTACTCTTCTTTCACCTTTCATCACTCCAAATCACATTAAATCTTCATTGATGTTAAATGTGCTGTTTGTAAGTATGACTGTGCATGTAAAACTGCCCCCCCCAAAACCCAACTCATCCCTCAAACCTCACCCCAAGTTCATAATGGAGAACATGGTACAAATCTACTCTTCATTCAACTTTCATCACTCCAAATCACATTAAATATTCACTGATGGTAACTGTGCTGTTCGTACATATGACTGGGCATGTAAAACTGCCCCCCAAAACCCAACTCACCCCACAAACCTCACTCTGAGTTCATAATACCCCCTCTTACAGTGGTATAAATAGTTAACTTTTCTGTGAGCCTCTACAGAGTTTCTCTCTCCCCATCCAGCAATCCAAAATGCCAATTGCGATAAAAGCCTGTCTGGTCAGTAATGCTACATGTGATGGACGTCTTAGCTTATGATGTGAAAATAATGCAGGTGCGATAAATTTAACGTGCATTGTGGTAAAATACCTATGCCGTACCAGGAAAATTACCCTAACCACGTCCTTTTTTTTTTTTTTTTTTACCACAGGTGTTATTTTCACTATATTTATAGCAAAATGATGAATCTATGGTTAAGTGATTTAAGCAGAAAAAATTTATCTGGAAAAGTAGATACTGTTCTGGGATATAGTTAACTTAGCCAAATAACTTATTGGCTAACTTCAATATTCAAAGGTAGTCAAGTTATTCTGTTAAGTCTGGACATGCCTCAGTGCAGGATTCAAGTTATCTGTGTACGTGTACCTGGATAATTTTATCTTAACTAGCTATATTTAAATGATATAGGCAGTTACGTGCCAAAAAAAAAGAAAGAAATAAAAAAAGTTGCAGGCTTGTAGGCCTCATTTGGGGTTTTTGGGAGTGCAGAGTGGGGTGGGAGGATTCAGGCTAGTGTTGCAGGCAGGGAAGGGAGAAGCCTAAAAGCACATATATTTTATGAAAGCAGAGGGGGTTTGGGGCAACTCTCAGGCCAATAGGCTTGCAACCTTATCATTATGGTTCTGGGGGGAGGGAGAGATCGGGCTCAATGCCTGGAATAGCTTAAAAGCATTTAGTAGGATAAAAGGTGAGGAATTGAGCCTGGAGGTCTGTAAATTTTAAAAAAAATTTTTGCTACTTAACCAGCTACATCATTTGAATATAGCCGATTAAGATAAAATTAACCAGGTACATGCACCCACGTAATTAAAAACCTAACCAGCTATATTTAAACCTAGCTAGTTAAGTTTGGAAGTTATCTTAGAAATTATTCTAGGATAAATGTATTCTTGTATATTCAGTGTGACATTTATTCCACTGAATATCCATAATAACTTATCTGGCTATCTTTAGCCGGATAAGTTATTTAATCTTTGCTTTTCTGAATATTGGATTCTAAAAGGATACTGGCAGAAGTGCATATAACCAGAAAAATTCCCAAAGACTAAGACTAGCTGAAGGCGAAAGAGCTGAAATCAAAATAGAACCTCACATTTCCTGTAGAGTTGTCTATGAACATTATTTGAAATGTAATTTCAAACAAGGAGGCCAATGTAGTAAAACATGCAGAATTTTGCAAACGGTGCTTTGTGCCCTATAAAACATGAAGTGCGCTATTTGCAATTACACCAACTGTTTTTTACTTTTAGCACATGAAGTGCCATTTGCAAAATTTTGTGAAGTTGCAAATAATAAATTTTCATGTATAATTTGGTACTACAAAATATTATTCAAATACTAAGTTAATGAGCTATTGTAATGCATAATCATGCAAATCAGCTTATTAACTCTGAATTTGGTCGAAATGTATGCACAAAAATACCTTTGCGTGCACGATTTCACAAAAAAGATAACTACTCTGCAAGGAGGTGAAGTTATCTTTCTTTTCTTTTGCACAATTTCATTCACAATTTTGCTACATATCTCATCTGCATGTCTAGTAAAATTCCACACAAAACTGCCAATCCTGTGTGCTAAAATGCACTAGTTTACATAGGAGCCTTAAGGGTTGTTTTCTGATTTAAGAATTTTAAAATTGCTCCTTAACATTAATTTTCTTTACAGATCCTAAATAATAGGAGGCAGCGATGTGAGCCATGGGAATGATTGTACAACCTGATAGTGAGCGAGGGCAGAAAATTATCAGAGATTGTAAAATTTTTATAAACAAAGTACTCAATACAAATAATGTACATTGGCCTGCACTGCTGCTATGAAATTAGTAGAAAGCACATTCAAATACAAATTTTGAGCTAAAATTCATAGCAAAAATTAGAAGTTGTACTTTGTGATTATAAGCCGTAAATATAATGTGAGAATATGAAAAAGTTTCCGGTTACAGTTGTTGCTTTCTTTATGTTTATATTTCAGCATTTTAGAAGAGTTTGCTGTATATGTCTTCAACTTCTTTATATTGTTCACTAATATCTGAAAAATAAGAAATCCATTACAATTATTAGTGATTTAGTTAAACCCCCCTCATTTATATTTATATTCATAATACTTTATAATATGTAAAGTTTCTCAATGCACTCTATATCAAAGGATACAAAATTGCATATTAAAGGAAAACTCAGGAGGGATGCAGCTTACATGATATCTGCTCGACCGCCTATTCCCTGTATCTAAGGTGGTTGTGCAAGTCGTAGTGTGGATTGTTGGCTCAGGATAAGAATGGGTCAGTGCTGGGAAGGCAGTTTCTTTGTGAGGATTTTGGGATATGTTTTTGTAACCCTTAGGTGGAAAAACCCTATTATTGAATTCAAAGGTTCACATCTCAACTGACTGCATAGTTCTTACAACCCCAAACAACACTGAAAGACCAGGGACCTCTGTGGAGGGAAGCTCAACTTCAATGCCTTTTACATTGTTTATGCCCAGTCTGTTGCATGTGCTGGCCTCGGTAGGCCCGCGGCCAGGCCCTCTTACCCTCTTCTACCTACTTCAGCATCTGGCTCCACTTCCCTCGCGGTGGTGGGCCGCCGCCTCCGACCACGGGCCGTCCCGGCTGCCCCCCGCTCCAGGGCAGACTCCCGTGTGCCACGGCGGGGGCCTCCCCACGTGGCCCGCAGAGAGATGCCTCCATCCCGCGCTGCGCCCCTCCTTAGGCGCGCACACATGCAACTCTTTTTTTCCTTTAAAGGGGCCACAGCGGGAACCTATCCCGCGGCCCCGAGTGATGATGTCACTGGGCCCAGGTATATAAGGCTGGGCCCATCCTCTTGTTAGTTGCCTTTGCAACAGGTCTCCATGCTGGTCGTGTACTTCATTGCTCTCCCCGGTGATTAGCTCCGTGTTCCTGGTTCCTGTTCCTTCCGTGTTCCTGATCTTGGTCCTGGTTCTCAGTTTGTTCCTGTGTCCCTCACAGTTCCTTTGATGTACGGACTGACTTCTGGACTTGACCTCTGCTTTGCCTGACCATGCCATTGATCTCCTGGACCCAACCTCTGCTTTGCCTGACCATGCCATTGATCTTCTCCTGGACCCAACCTCTGCTTTCCCTGACCACGCCATTAATCTTCTCCTGGACCCGACCTCTGCTTTGGTTATGAATCTACCCTGTCTGGGCATTATCTCCACCTTCTTCTTTCCTTTCATCCCATGGCCGAAGTTCCACCGCGTGGAAGGAGCAGCACTTGCTTCACCTCCCCGCGGCCCAGAGGCTGCCAATGTCTACCATTGTGGCTAGAGCCATGCTGACCTCCCGGCCTGGCTGGAGCCGCACTTCTATATCTAAAGAGTGTGGAGGGTAGAGAATGAAAGTACAAGGTAATGCAGATAAGAATGAATCTACTCAATCCTACATTTAAGAAGTAATATTTCAAAGCTATAGTATCTCAATAAATATACCTGGACTTGACTAACATTACTCAAATAATGGTTTTATTTATGAAATTGTAACCGAACTTTATTGGCACCTGTTAGAATGTAAGATATCCTACATTTACTTACCTTAGTCTATGTGCCTATTTGTAAACCGTTGCGATGGTATATAACTTAGCGATGGTATAGAAAAGGTTTTAAATAAATAAATAAATAAATAATAAAAATATCTAAGACGGCTCAGAAACCGTCCATACTTTCTTATGCTGCAGGAGCCGCTCCTGGGCAGTCTCGTGCGACACGGAAGCTGCTGGCATTCTCAGGGTGGCTGGGGCCACGCTGCTGCTTCCCCCTGCAGCCAGGAGGCCGTCGACAGTGCTTCCATGCGACCCGGAAGTCGCCAGCCTTACCTGCGGTCCTTCTACAGGAGAGGGCCTGCATCCCCGACCTCGCCTGGCTGCTGGGGCCGTCCTTCCTCAGCCTTCAGCGGCGAGGGAGCCGCCTCCAATATCGGGGCCTGCCCTGAGGCCTACCTCTTCAGCTCTGCAGTCTTCTGTGCGGCAGGGCCGCTGTCCAGGGTCCTGTATTGCTTTCTGCTTCCTCCTAGGGGGTGAGGCTGGCTCTTCTTTCCATTTTAAAGGAACAGCAAGGGAGGAGGTCCACCTGTGATGTCATCATTGGATCCGCCTCTCCTGCCTATAAAAAGATCTAGTCTTCATTCCAGCCTTGCCTTCGCAAGGAGCCAGTCCTCCTTAGGACTTCTTGTCATCAGCTTCTCAAGGCACTTCGTTTTATGTGGGATCCCGTGTCTTCGTGATGTCCTCACGCTACGTCTTCGCCTTCATCTTCTCCATGGTCTCTCATCTCGTCAGTGTCTGTGTTCCAGATGTCCCTCCTCCAAATGTCTCGACATGTCTTCTTTATCCGGTTGATCTTTGTCCTGGCAGCGCAAGTCTCCAACAGGTTCCAGCTTCCTGTTTTTAATCTTCATCGTAGAGGTATCCCCTCGAATCCTGAACCTTGTCTGGATCCTCGGAGTCTGCACCCTGCCTTCACTTCATGAATGAACTCTATTATCCGATCCGTTCCGGCGTGGCCCTGCCTGGCCTTTATCAGCTGTGCAGGGTGCATTTGGAACAGGTTTCGTCGGAGTCTTCATTTCACCTTCTTCTTCCCTGTGTGGGGAACCACCAGCGTGGTCCGTGACCTGTCTTCATTGGCTGAGTATATGGACATGAGATGTGCAGTACCGACTCAGCTCTGCCTACTTGTGTGGGGAACCACTAGCATGGTCCGCAACCAGCCTACCCTGGCTGTGTAGAGCGCGCCGCCTTCATGGTCCAAGACCAGTCTGGCTAGGTTGTGTAGGGCGCGCGATGTCCAGTACCGACTCAGTATCCTTCAAGCAACTCATGGCCTTCCAGAGTTTCTTCCTATACGTGATCAGTCTCTCTTCACTCCATGTATCCAGATTTCATTTCTTCATGTTTTTGAGTGTCGTCCCACTTTACGTATCCAGAGTCTTGTCTCATTTCAAGTCTTCGTCTTTGATGTTCTCAGTCTCTGAACAATGTCCGCCCTGTGACAGTTGCTGCTCCGTGCGGCAGGTCCGAAAGGGCTTGGAGTAGTCGGAGGACCAATCTTGAGATCAACATTGCGTTGTTTGGGTCTCTTTCTGCTGCGTACAGGTGTGGCTGTGGTTGAGGTCATCATCCTCCATCTTCAGCTCATATTGGGCCACCTCTCACCTGCCTCAGCACTTGCCAGAGCTCCTCTGCGGCTGTGTCGGGGCCCAGGGGCACATGAAAACACCAGAGATGGAACCGTTACCCGCGTTTCCACAACTCTTTGCCTGACCACACTACTGATTGTCTCTTGGAATGGACCTCTGCTTTGCCCGACCATGCTGATTGTCTCTTGGAACTGACCTCCGCTTTGCCCAACTACGCTACTGATCATTTCCTGGACTTGACCTTGGCCTTGCCCGACTACATCTTTGATTATCTCCCGGACCTGACCTTTTGCCTTGCATCGCCTTCTGCTTGCTGCCTGCCCTGACTTCAGCCTGTTCCACGATGCCTCTGAAGTCTCAACACTGGACTTGGCTATTCAGACTTCGGCCTGCTTTTACCCGGGCGTCCCCTCTCTGACTTCCATTCCTCTAGGCGCCTGGGTCTCCAGGACTCTGCCCCATCCAGTACAGACTTTCCTCTACTTATGTTGCTGGCCCCTGGCTGACCTCCTCATCTCCCAGAAGACCTCAGACGGAAGCCCACCTAACTCCAGCCGGCCCTAGCACCCAAGGGCTCAACCTGCGGGGAGCGAGGGCTGGTATTGGTGAAGCTCCAGCTGGCCTCCGTCAGTCAGCCAGCTCCGCCTACCGACGGTGGGGACCCATAGGGCCTCCCCTACGGGTAGCGTTAACCCCACCTCGGCTAAGGGTCCACCTCCTACGTAAAACAGACTCTCTTTCCACACCTTGTACACAGCACTGACGATCTCTTCATTTAGCAGCAGTAACCACACTGCAAAATGTATGAGTTCCAATTCAATTTTACAGATAGGCTGGAAAAGTGAATTGCTGGTTTTTAGCAACTCAAATTGAAAATTGTCCAATTAATCTTCACAAATGAAACTTAATAAATTTGTGACCATACTTTTTTTCCAGCAACCAACTCTCCCATTATTTCAGCTGATTCCATTAGTGATTTGACTCCTTCCTTCTCCTTTTTTTAAATTTTAATTGTGCTTTTCAGGCACTTTCAAAGCGGATTACATCCATATCTTTAATCTGTAGACCCTTGTAACACTGCCCCCACCAAAACCCACCCTGAGCTGAAAGTGCCCCTCTTACAGTGGGAGATATATAGAATGTCAGATTGTTTTTCTCTCTCTCTCTCCCGGACACTTGTGAGTATGCGCATAAAAGCTCAAACAAATACGCATGGTAGGGATATTTTAAATGATATGCATGTACTTGCGTAACTTTTACTCCATTTATGCATATGTGGCAGACCCTCCTGATCTGCCCATAAGATGTCACTATCTCTGTCAGTGGAACATACTTTGTAAAGAGCCATCCATACCCCTCAGTCCCTCCCACCTGGAAAGTCTGGAATGGATGCCTACTCACTGTTTAGTCCAGCCATGTTAATACACCATGGGGGTCAGTTTCAGAAAGCAAAGGAATAGTAAGGATGTTTAAGTTTTACACTCTGGTGAGGCCTCCCAGCTTCACCCAAAAGGAATTTATTTTAGAAGTGATACCTCACTGTGCACTCCCTGTCAGAAGGAACTTCTTCTATTAATTTACAGAGAGACAGATTGTAAGCCTGACACCCTTTAATGGTAAAAGGGCTCTCACCAGGGGATCAAAGACTTTTGATCTTACTCTAAACCCTAGATGGGCAAGCACCAGTGATGGAAACTGCTGCGAGAGACAGTGAAATAGAAGATTCATTCAGTTTAACCTTTAGAAATATTTTTTGGATTTCAGCAGAGTGGAGAGGTTTTTGGATCCCCCTTCCCTACTGGGATTTCAGAGCTGAAAACTTGTCTGATCCTACTGACTTTTCCCCAAGAAAAGTTCCCCAGAAATATCAGTAAGTACAGGATGAAGGAATTACTAAGGAAGAAAGAACAAGAGCAGGAGACCCAATTGGATCTCCACACACCAAGGGTCCAGGACAGGCTGAGTGAGCGAGGAGATGTTTAAAGGTAGGATTTTTGCAGTAAAGTTGGGGACTCCTTCACTAGGATTCCCTCATAGCCCCCGGTACGTTGCGTGCATTAAAAATCTCCATGGGACTACCCAGATGCCTGAAAAAAAGGACACCTACCTACCTAGAACCATACATGTACCAACATTCAGATTTAGCTTCAATATAATGGATGGATGGATTTTTTTTTTTTTTCAAATTTCAAACTTTACATGTTTCAGTCTCAATTGAAGCACAATTAAGGAAGGAAATTCCATAATATTTCAATCATTCATAAGAATTTAAAAGAGGAAAAAAAGAAAACAATTATCCTTCCTTTGTTACAAAATGACAATAAGGAAGGGATGTCCTGTACATGAGCAAACATATATAGTACAATATTAATGAAGTTTAAGGTAATTAGGGTAAAGCAGAAAAAACTAAACTAATTACCAACTTTACTGGTTAGAAGACTCGATCTCTCCTCCTGGGTTACGGCGTGCTTCTAAGAATCTCTCTAGATGTTCAGGTTCAAAATACACATATCTTACTCCTTCAGCATGCATAATACATTTGCACGGAAATCTTCAAAAAAGGTTTGGATAAGTTCTTGGAGGAGAAGTCCATTAACTGCTATTAATCAATTTTACTTAGGGAATAGCCACTGCTATTAATTGCATCAGTAGAGTGGGATCTTCTTAGTGTTTGGGTAATTGCCAGGTTCTTGTGGCCTGGTTTTGGCCTCTGTTGGAAACAGGATGCTAGGCTTGATGGACCCTTGGTCTGACCCAGCATGGCAATTTATTATGTTCTTATGTTATGTTCTTGTATCCCAAATGTTCTAGCCTGGTTTGCCAACAACAGAAACTTCTTTCTTCTTAATTGAGTTTCTTTGGACAGATCTGGATAGAGCCATACCTTCTGACCCAGGTATAAAGAAGCTCTTTTGGCCAGGAACAATTTCAAAATGTTATCTCTATCAAAAGAATAATTAAATTTGACCAGCAGAGTACCTCTTTTTTCCACCTGAGTACTGAATGATGACTCTTAGTTCTGTCACATTTAAAGATGTTTCCACTTCTCTTTGTTCTGGTACATCCTCATTTTTCCAATTAATAAAATATACATTTGATATTAAAGGATACTCATCCAAAGGCAATAATATTCTCACAGGACAAGCAGGATGGTAGTCCTCACATATGGGTGACATCACAGGATGGAGCCCAATCACGGAAAACTTCTGTCAAATTTCCAGAACTTTGACTGGCCCCTACTGGGCATGAGCATGGCATTAATCCTGCAGCCAGCAGGGGTCCCCCTTCAGTCTTCTTTTTTCCGCGCTGCAGTGGCCTCGTGGTTTTGGAGCTCTGTAGAGATTCCTGACAGGAATTTTCCTCACGGAATTAACTCAAGTTAAATTACCCTACAGGGGACCCCCCTCTATCTTCTTTCTAGCTGCGATACTCCGGTAAGTTTTTTGACAGTTTTCCGTCGATTACCGTCGAGTTTGGCCCTTCCGGCCTACTGGCTGTCAACCGTCCCGCGACTCGATTTTTTTCTATGGCCATGGCGTCGGGGTTCCGCCGGTGCCTGGACTGTACTCGCACCATGTCCATCACAGACCCTCATGGAGTCTGCGTAATGTGTTTAGGCCGCGAGCATGATGTTCTGATTTGCACCAAATGTGCCCTCATGACACCCAAAGGTCGCAAGGCAAGGATGGAGAAGATGGGACTCCTCTTCCGTGCTCAGACCCCGATGCCGTCCATCGCATCGACGTCATCGGAACCGGCACCGTCGACATTGCGCCAGCATCGACCACCATCTGATGACTGTCCGCCATCGACGTCTTCACGGCCATCGATTCCCGTTACTTCCCCTTAGGATCGAGGAGATCGTAGGGAGAAACATCGCCATCGGCATCGAAAGTCTCGGACCGTCGAGGGAGTGAAATCATCGACCACGCCACCGTCCGAGCCACCATTGAAGAAACCCCGTCCAGGAACAGCACTGTCCATTCCTGCGACTGGGGCATCGAGGCCACCCTCACCCGATCGGGGTTTGGGAGTCGCGATTCCGCCTGTAAAGGTGGTCCCTCCGACTGTGCCTCTGCCTCCCTCTTCTGTCATGGAGCCGGGGCTACTTGCTCCAGGTCTCCGGGAAGAACTGGACTAGCTGGTCCAGGAGGCCATCGACAAGGCGATGCAACGTCTCCAGGTTCCTTCGGCACCGACACCAGCACAGATTGTGGAACGGGTCATCGACCCGATTCCAGCAGCACTGGCACCGCTGTTATCCCGGATGGAGGCACTCATAACAGCCCTTCCACCGGTGGTTCCCGGGTCTCCGATGGCTCCGGTGCCCTCCCCGATGACAACTACATCGGGAGGAGAAACACCGTTCCGCATTCCTCCTTCGGGAGTTCTGCCTCCACCATCGATGCCAGTACATCCCTTGCCACCGATTCATTCATTGGGAGCGATACGTACCTCAGCGCCATCAATACCTTCAATGTCGGTACCGATGCCCTCCGTGCCGTCCTCGATGCCCCCGGTGATTCCTTCGATTTTCTTGGAGCCTCGGCTGGGACCTTCGGGTATCCAGCCCCCTTCTCATCCTACAGGACAGTATGCTGATCCTTATGACACTTGGGGTGATGATACTTCCACAGACAATGATGACCTACCTTCACCTCCTTCTCCTTCTGAAAGTAGGAAGCGTTCTCCTCCAGAGGACCTCTCTTTCATAAGCTTTGAGAAGGAAATGTCTGAGTTGGTTCCATTTCAACTTCAGACGGAGCAGGATGACAGACACCAGATGATGGAGTTGCTCCAATTCCTGGATGCCCCTAAAGTCATCACCTCTATTCCAATTCATCAGGTTCTTCTTGACCTCCTCAAGAAGAACTGGGAAAATCCTGAATCTATTGCTCCAGTTCACAGTAAGGCTAACACTACTTACTTGGTTCAGCCAGCTCCTGGTTTTCAAAAACCTCAGCTTGACCACCACTCAGTTGTGGTCGAATCGGCTCAAAAGAGGGCAAAAAAGGTCAAAACCTTACTCATCTACTCCACCTGCTAAGGAACAAAAGTTCCTAGACAATATTGGTCGACGAGTGTTCCAGGGAGCCATGCTCATCTCCAGAATTGCTGCTTACCAGCTTTATATGACTCAATATAATAGGGTCATTTTCAAACAGATACAGGACTTCTCTGAGTCCTTACCTGATCAATTTCAGGACCAGCTACAAACCCTAATAAACAAGGGGTTTGAAGCAGGAAAGCATGAGATAAGAACATCTTATGACATATTTGATACTTCTACCAGAGTGTCTGCAGCTGCTATTTCAGCAAGACGGTGGGCCTGGCTCAAATCTTCTGACCTTCGCCCTGAAGTCCAAGATCGCCTGTCTAGCCTACCATATGTAGGAGACAATCTGTTCGGCGAACAGATACAGCGTATGGTGGCTGAATTAAAAGATCATCATGAGACCCTAAAACAGCTCTCATTGATGCCCTCTGACCTCTCTTCCAAACACCCTTTTAGGAAGGACTCTAAGGGGCGGATTTTAAATGCCCTGCGCGCGTAAATCCGGCTGGATTTACGCGCGCAGGGCCCTCGCACGCCGGTGCGCCTATTTTGCATAGGCTGCCGGCACGCGCAGAGCCCCGGGACATGCGTAAGTCCCGGGGCTTCGTAAAAGGGGCGGGGAGGGGGCATGTTGGGGGCGTTCCCGAAATGACTGTGCCACTTTCTCAGCACGTGGCAGTCCATTACTACCGACCAATGGGTATTGGCAATCATTGCTCAGGGTTACCATCTAAACTTTCTCGCCCTGCCACCGGACTCCCCACCTCTAAAGACGTGGACAACGTCCGACCACTCTATATTTCTCGGCCAAGAGGTATCCTTGCTCCTCCAGTCAAAAGGAATAGAACCCATCCCGCACTCACAGCAAGGCCTAGGGTTCTATTCCCGGTACTTCCTGATCCCCAAAAAATCGGGGGGTGTTCGTCCAATTCTGGACCTGCTTGCTCTCAACAAGTACCTCCATTGGGAAAAGTTCAAGATGGTAACTTTGGGATCTCTTCTACCTCTTCTACAAAGAGGAGACTGGCTCTGCTCGCTGGACCTCCAGGACACATTTTATCCACATTGCGATAACCCCTGCTCATCGCAAGTTCCTGCAATTTTTGGTGGGCTACGAGCACTATCAATATCGAGTGCTTCCATTCGGCCTAGCATCCGCACCACGAGGTTTTATCAAATGTCTCGTGGTTGTCGCAGCTTTCCTCAGGAAAGAAGGTGTTCACATCTATCGCTATCTGGACGACTGGTTAGTCAGGGCTCCAACCCAGCAGGCCGCTCGGTCGTCCCTTGATTTGACCCTACACACTCTCATCTCACTAGGCTTTCTCATCAATTACGAGAAATCCTACTTAGTCCCATCTCAAACCTTGTCGTTCATTGGGGCAGACTTGGACATCTTAAAGGCAAAAGCCTTTCTACCTCAACAACGAGCGCTCACTCTCTGGTCTCTCGCTCGCCAGTTGCAGTCTCAGAATTCTGCAACAGCTTGCCAATTCCTCGTCCTTCTGGGACACATGGTGTCCTCAGTCCATGTAACTCCAATGGCCCGCTTGGCCATGAGACTTATGCATTGGACTCCCAGGTCGCAATGGATTCAAACTATTCAGCCTCTGTCGACCATTGTCAACATCACCAGTTTACTCCGTCTGTCCCTCGCCTGGTGGACAGATCAAGCCAATCTCCTCCAGGGACTGCCCTTCCAGATGTTAGACCCCCAAGTCATTCTCACCACCGACGCTTTCAACCTCAGGTGGGGAGCCCACGTGGGCGATCTTCAAACACAAGGGCTTTGGTCTCCAGGGGAAGCCAAACACCAAATAAATTTCCTGGAGCTTCGAGCGATGTGATAAGCTCTCAGGGCTTTTCAGGATCACCTATCAAATCAGGTCATCCTAATACAGACGGACAACCAGGTGGCCATGTGGTACATCAACAAGCAGGGAGGCACAGGCTCCTTCCTTCTGTGTCAGGAAGCTGCGCAGATTTGGGCGGAGGCTGTCTCCCATTCCATGTACCTCAGGGCCACCTACTTACCGGGCGTGGACAATGTGTTGGCAGACAAACTGAGTCGTGTCTTCCAGCCACACAAGTGGTCTCTCAACCCCTCGGTGGTGACCTCAATCTTCCGACAATGGGGTTATCCTCAGATAGACCTCTTTGCATCTCTTCAGAACCTCAAAGTGGACAACTACTGCTCCCTCATCCGGAGCAAGCGCTCTCAGCCCAGAGATGCATTCTCCCTCTCGTGGGCAATCGGTCTGCTCTACGCATTCCCTCCACTTCCACATTTATTTATTTATTTATTTATTTCACATTTTTCTATACCGAGCTTCATGGTTGAATACCATATCAGATCGGTTTACATCGAACGAGTGATAGAAACTTGTAACAAAAAACGGAACAATCAGTTATAATCAGAAAGAGAGCAAGAAAGTTACATTGAACAAGGACTATAAACTTGGAGGCTTTACAGCTTGGAAGTAAATAGAGTAAAAAAGGCCAGAGTAGGGCTGTAACTTAAAATCAAAAGTCATAAGATAGTTTAATTGCGGAGGTATTGGATAAGAGGCATCTCACAAAGAAGGCATGGTTCCATGGCTCGTGAGTAGGATGGTAGATTATTGTGTGTCTGAAGGATCCAAGAAGGCTAGACGGAACAGCCAAGTCTTAAGTTTTTTTTTAAAAGTTAGTAGGCATGGTTCCAACCTGAGTTCTGCAGGAAGGCTATTCCAGATGTTTGGACCTGCTAGAGAAAAGGCTCGGACCCTGGTCGAAACTAGGCGAATGGTTTTGGTTGGAGGGGATTGTAACTCTCCTTTGTGGATTTCTCTAATCGGTCTGTTGGATGTATGGAGTTTGAGGGGAAATTCAAGGTCAAGATGAAAATAGTTATGGATGGACTTGTGTATCAGGGTGAGAGATTTGTGAAGGACTCTGTAGTAGACTGGTAACCAGTGAAGGTTTCGGAGAATTGGTATAATATGATCTCTTCGGTTGGTACTGGTTAAAATTCTGGCAGCAGCATTCTGTATCATTTGAAGAGGTTTGGTGGTTGAGCTGGGTAGGCCTGTGAGAAGAGCGCTGCAATAATCTATTTTTGAAAATATTGGGGATTGCAGAACAGTTCTCGAAGACTCTTGTGAAGCTACGTCAGGACAAGGGAAACATGATCCTGGTTGCACCTTACTGGCCACGCCAAGTATGGTTTCCCATTCTTCAGGATCTCTCCATCTGTAGACACATTCCCTTGGGAACGAACCCGCATCTGATCACTCAAAGCGACGGATGCCTCCGCCATCCCAATCTTCAAGCCTTGTCTCTGACTGCATGGATGTTGAAAGGTTAATCCTTCAACCACTCAACCTTTCAGATCCGGTTTCTCATGTCCTGATTGCTTCACAGAAGCCTTCCACGAGAAACTCTTACTCCTATAAATGGAAAAGGTACACTTCATGGTGCACTTCTCAGTCCCTTGATTCCTTTTCCTGTCCAATTCCATGGTTTTTGGACTATCTCTGGCATTTATCAGAATCAGGTCTAAAGACCTCTTCCATCAGAATGCCTGTCAGTGCGGTAGCTGCCTTCCATAAAGGTGTAGGGGACGCCCCTATTTCGGTACAACCTCTCATAACACGCTTTTTGAAGGGCTTGCTCCATATCAAGCCACCTCTACATCCTCCGGCCCCTTCTTGGGACCTTAACCTGGTTCTCGGTCGGCTCATGAAACCACCATTCGAGCCTCTTCACTCCTGTGACCTAAAATTTCTCACATGGAAAGTGATTTTCCTTTTGGCAATCACATCAGCTCGCAGAGTTAGTGAATTACAGGCCCTAGTTACCTATCCGCCTTACACTAAACTCTTGCAGGACCGGGCGGTACTCTGCACCCACCCTAAGTTTTTACCTAAGGTAGTTTTGGACTTTCACATTAATCAATCCATCATACCACCTACCTTTTTTCCCAGGCCCCATTCCAATCCAGGGGAACAGGCTCTGCATACCCTTGACTGTAAAGGGGCTCTAGCTTTCTATCTAGACCGCACAGTTGCCCACAGGGAGAGCACTCAGTTATTCGTCTCTTTCCATCCCAACAAATTAGGGCAACCTGTGGGTAAGCAGACTCTCTCCTCCTGGTTGGCGGACTGCATATCTTTTTGCTACCAGCAAGCAGGCATTCCTTTTCAAGACCGTGTTAAAGCACACTCTGTGAGGGCCATGGCGACTTCAGTAGCACACCTACAATCAGTGCCACTTCCTGACATTTGCAGGGCTGCCACCTGGAGTTCTCTCCATACCTTTACAGCCCATTATTGCTTGGACAAAGCCGGAAGACAGGATTCCATCTTCGGCCAATCTGTCCTGCGTAACCTATTTCCAAATTGACGTACCAACACCCTTCCGCCTGCCCAGTGGGGTTCAGGATGCCCTCTCCCAAATTCCAACCCAGTTGTTGTACCTGTTGCACGCCGTTGGGTACATTTGGTGCATGTTCGGACATCCTCAGCTCGGTACTCACCCATATGTGAGGATTACCATCCTGCTTGTCCTGTGAGAAAGCAAATGTTGCTTACCTGTAACAGGTGTTCTCACAGGACAGCAGGATGTTAGTCCTCACGAAACCCGCCAGCCACCCTGCGGTGTTGGGTTTGTTTTCTTATTTTATTTTTCGGCACTGCCTGTAGCTTTCAAAACAAGACTGAAGGGGGACCCCTGCTGGCTGCAGGGTTAGTGCCATGCTGGGCATGCCCAGTAGGGGCCAGTCAAAGTTCTGGAAACTTTGACAGAAGTTTTCCGTGATTGGGCTCCATCCTGTGATGTCATCCATATGTGAGGACTAACATCCTGCTGTCCTGTGAGAACACCTGTTACAGGTAAGCAACATTTGCTATACCTCTGAGAAATAATTCTTCAGCTGTTCCTTCGGTGATACTAATTTACACTTCGGGAAATTAATTATTCTTAAATTATTGTACCTGATAGAATTTTCCATGTTTTCCACTTTTTTTTGTTGAGTTATTTCTCCCTGAATAATAGATGTCTGAACTAATTTTATTTGTTTAATTTCTTCTTCTACTTTAGTTATTGACTCTACCTGGCCAGTAACAATTGGATTCAAGTTAAACACAGTTTGCATATCTTTAATGCTACCATTTAAATTAAGAATATTCTTTTGCAATGCCACAATGGCTTGCCAAATCATATCCATTGTTACATTCTGAGGGCTTGCTGTTAATGCATACGGTACTGGGTTTATAATTAAAGGTACAGAGGGTTCTTGTCTATCGCTGCTCCCCAGAGGGGAGTTAGGGTCTCTCCTTTTAATGGAGACTCCTTCTCCGCTAGTATCCTCCCTCGATGGGGGGGAGCACAAAATCTCCCACCTCTTTAAGCTTTGTAAAATCTAAACCTGGAACTTCCTCAATCGGGCTTATTTCACATGACGCATTCAGTCTAGGAAAGAAGCCTAGTTCTTGGCTATTTGCATTGCTAGGAGGGGGGATAGGTGTTCTTGGAGCCCCGGGACCAAGACTGACTTCTCCCTGAAGGGGGGTTGTTTGCTCACCATCCCCACCCTCCAACGGGACACTCCGGGGTTTTAATTTCTGCTGGTGAATAAAAACCTGTCATAGTTATTTGAAAAAAGGAAGGATGTACACGGGTCGAGGCTTCCTGTCGAACCTTACCTTTATGTTTAGTATGTGGCATCTTACACAGAAAATAAGTACCTTTCAACTATAAAGGATATCACTTACCCTATCTAACTAGCCAAATACATGTACTTAAGAAGGAGATTGCAGAACAGAGGAAGTCCAAATCTAACAGTCCCTTGAAAAGAAATAGGCAGCCTTCCAGCCTTCGCCGGCCTAAGCCGGACCAAGCCACGCGCCCCTTACGGAGCACGCGGCTTAGGCAGTGCGCCGTCGGCGTCGGTGCGCCGTCAGCCATCCGGTTTTATCGGCAGACGCAGACTGATGATGTCACAGAGGCGCCTCCCCTTGCCGGGCTCCCAGCTGATTCTCTGAGTGTTCCGGGGTCTCTAACCTCCCAACCTCGGCACGGTCAGTCTCTCCAAGTGCCTCCAGCAATTCAGAGTCCCACTCTCCACCTCTCCTTCCTGGACCCCGAATTCTCACATCTGCCGTCCGGTTTTATCGGCAGACGCCGACTGATGATGTCACAGAGGCGCCTCCCCCTGCCGGGCTTCCAGCTGGTTCTCTGAGTGTTCCGGGGTCTCTCACCTCCCAACCTCAGCACGGTCAGTCTCTCCAAGCGCCTCCAGCAATTCAGAGTCCCACTCTCTACCTCTCCTTCTCGGACTCCGAATTCTCACGTCTGCCATCCGGTTTTATCGGCAAACGCCGACTGATGATGTCACAGAGGCGCCTTCCCCTGCCGGGCTCCCAGCTGGTTCTCTGAGTGTTCCGGGGTCTCTCACCTCCCAACCTCGGCATGGTCATTCTCTCCAAGTGCCTCCACCAATTCAGAGTCCCACTCTCCACCTCTCCTTCTCGGATTCCCTGGATGGATGGATTTTAATTTATGAGTATCAATCAGTAAACTTTTATTTAATACCCAGACTTGGTCCTGTCTGAATTCTTACAGCTTTTCACCTCATGGGAAGCACCAAATGACTATACACACTCTGGCAACCTTTTAACATCGTCTGGACCATAAGCAAGAGCTTCCCCCCATAAAAAGAATCCCTCCCAGGGACTGAGAGTCAAGTGTGGGATGGAATTGCTAGCCGGAGCAGCCCTTGAAGAAATAAATTAGTTATGTGCCCTAAGGAGCAACAATCTTAAAAAAAAAGGGGTTACACATATCTGTGGAATATATGGTATATACATTTTTTACTTAAAATTAAACATTAAAAAATATCAGACAGTTACCCAGCCAATCTTATCAATATTTCCCTCCTTTCTCTCTTTCTCACACTCCCTGTGGAATGCCTACTATATTTCTAACAAGCTTGCCTAAATTCATGACATTGTTCTCTCTTACACTCCATCTATTTGCCTTAACTAAGATTTGACTTTCCCCTGAGGACTAATTCATTTGCTGCTCTCTGTCATGGAAGTTATCTTTTCTTCCATACAACTTGCACAGCAGACCAAGGTGGTGGTGTTACACTGCTTCTCTCCCTCTCCTGTAAGTTTCAACCCCTCCTTCCCCTCAGTCTCACTCTTTTTCCTCCTTGGAAGCCCACTCCATCCACATATTCACTAGGGATGTGCATTTGTTTAAAACAAATGCCAAATCGACAAGGAATAAGCCAATTTAATTTCATTCGTGGGCCCCTAAATAAAAAAGGGCACTTCTCATGAATGAAATGCATGGCCTACACTTCATTTGTTTTCACTTGCATATGATATAATTGCACCATTGTATTTGAATGGAACCTTTGTTTTTACCTTGGAGCTCTCTGTGGCTGGTCATGTGGGAGTCTCCATAGCAATCAGCCCTTGCCTCTGATTCATGAGTGACCTCACAGCCTTGTCATCATGTATCAGCAAGGAAATCAGAATGCCAATGTATCAGAGTGAAACATTTTTCCAATTTAGCCAATCACTGCTCTGTGGAACCACTGACTCTGATCCAAAGCTCTGATCCCAGGCTAACTTTTTTGCATTTTGCTCTTGGTGCTTCTTTGATGAGCTCTGTCTCTGATAGAGATTTTTTACAGCAATCTTCTTATTTAAAACTTAGAAACACTAAAAATCCTTTGTCTGCTGTCTTCTTCTCCACTAGTTTTAGTACAATCGTCCTGCTCCTGCTCACTGAAAAAGAAAGGCTTGTGTTCTCACAGACTTTCTTTCCTTTGGGGGAGTCAGTTTGGAGTGGGGGAATGAAGTGCAGTGAACCAACAGATTGTGCCATGCTGCCCAAGACAGAGTCCTTTTTTTCATTGTTTGGGTGTGTGTAGTACACCAGATTTGTTTTTACTGTTAGTGTCACTCGTTCTTAGGCAGGCAGGCTGGAAGATTTTTCTGTGGATCCCTGTTGTTGTGTCAGAGTGAGTTAGTAGTGCACACAGAGCAGAGCATATCTGTCATCTGATTCTGTACTGTGTATATGCACTACTGTGCACTATTGTCAACTTTGTGCTTTTGGAAAATACTGTTTGTACTGCATTATCTCTGTGTGTATTTCACCACCTTACACACAGAGAAGCCAATAAGTAAGGCACCCTCTGCTCACTAGAGATGTGAATCGTGTCCTCTATCGTCTTAACGATCAATTTCGGCTGGGAGGGGGAGGGAATCGTATTGTTGCCGTTTGGGTGTGTAAACTATCGTGAAAATCGTTAAAATCGTGAGCCGACACACTAAAACCCCCTAAAACCCACTCCCGACCCTTTAAATTAAATCCCCCCCCTCCCGAACCCCCCCCCCCCCATGCTTTAAATTACCTGGGGATCCAGCGGTGGTCCAGAACGGCGGCGGTCCGGAACGGCGGCGGTCCGGAACGGCCCCCTCAATTGAATCCTGTTGTCTTCAGCCGGCGCCATTTTGCAAAATGGCCGCCACAAAATGGCGGCGGCCATAGACAAAAACGATTCAACGCAGGAGGTCGTTCCGGACCCCCGCTGGACTTTTGGCAAGTCTTGTGGGGGTCAGGAGGCCCCCCCAAGCTGGCCAAAAGTTTCTGGGAGTCCAGCGGGGTTCAGGAAGCGATTTCTTGCCGCGAATCGTTTTCCGTATGGAAAATGGCGCCGGCAGGGGGTTCAGCCGCGGTCCGGAACCCCCGCTGAACGACCTCCTGCAGTCGATCTCCTGCCGGCGCCATTTTCCGTACGGAAAACGATTCCCGGCAAGAAATCGCTTCCTGAACCCCGCTGGACTCCCAGAAACTTTTGGCCAGCTTGGGGGGGCCTCCTGACCCCCACAAGACTTGCCAAAAGTCCAGCGGGGGTCTGGAACGACCTCCTGCGTCGAATCGTTTTTGTCTATGGCCGCCGCCATTTTGCGGTGGCCATTTTGCAAAATGGCGCCGGCTGAAGACAACAGGATTCAATTGAGGAGGCCGTTCCGGACCGCCGCCGTTCTGGACCACCGCTGGATCCCCAGGTAATTTAAAGCATTTGGGGGGGGGGGTTCGGGAGGGTGGGGGATTTAATTTAAAGGGTCGGGGGTGGGTTTTAGGGGGTTTTAGTGTGCCGGTTTTCCTGCCCTCCCCCTTCCCCCGATTTACGATTTTTTAACGATAAATCGGGGGAATTGGTATTGTATCGTGGCCCTAACGATTTTTGACGATTTAAAATATATCGGACGATATTTTAAATTGTCAAAAAACGATTCACATCCCTACTGCTCACTGCCTGCCCCGAATCTGGCACATCTGACTTTGCCTTCGTCTAACGACTACCTGGAACCTTTGCACGGAGACCCACACCTAAATCCAGCTGGCCCCGGCACCCAAGAGCTCAACCAGCGGGGAACAAGGGCTGGTAGTTGTGAAGGTCCAGTAGGGTCTCCACACCACCCCGGGCTGCCTGCCAACGGTGGGGACCTACAGTGGGGTTTGTCCCCTGTAGGTAGCATCAATCCCGCCTTTGCCCAAGGGTCCATATCACAACAGCTTGCTGAGGCCAATGAACCGGTGGTCCTCTCGGGGCTCCAGGCCATCCTAGGCTTAGCACAGAAGCTCCAGGAACAGCAGCAGTTCTTCGAGATGCTAGCCTCGTCTCTGGGGATCGGATCAACTCCCACTGTAATGCCGCTGCCACTCCGGCAGCATCGCCACCTACTTCAGAGGCCTCTCCTCCTTCCATGCTTCATCTCCCGGCTCCCCCCCTGATACTCTGGGGACCCTAAGCTCTGCCAAGGATTCCTTAATCAGTGCTTTATGTACTTCTCGCTGCAGCCTTCACAATTCTCCACAGATGTGGTCAAGACTACCTTCATCTTGTCTCTTCTTGACGGCAAGGCCCTGGCTTGGGCATCCCCGCTATGGGAGCATAGGGACCCGCTCCTACAGGACCTGCAACTCTTTGTCTGGGCCTTTAAGCAGGCCTTCAATGATCTCGGTCGGCTGGCCGCCACTGGCTCTGACCTCCTGCTCATCAACTATGCAATAGAATTTCGTACCATGGCCACCAAGCTCAACTGGTGGGAAGATTGCCTCAAGAGCATCTTCTTGGCAGGACTTTCACGTCCCATCAAAGATGAGCTGGCAGCCAGTGATATCTTGGAATCCCTCAACGACTTCATCGACCTAGCAGGAAGAGTGGATCGCTGCCTTCAACAGAGATAGGAACTCTGTTCTCCATGCCAGTCTGTTACTCTGACACTGGCCTTCTCTTGCCCTCTCTCCACTACAGCTATGGCTTCTACTCGTTCCGAGGAGCCTATGCAGCTAGAATGAAGCACTCTGACCACTGAGGAGAGACAACGGCGGTAGGCCTTGGGTCGGTGCCTCTATTGTGCTGGCAAGGGGCACTTCCCTAGGCCAATGCCCCGAGAGGCCGGGAAACTCCCGAACCTAGGGTCTATCAGGGAGGTGACCCTAGGTTTTACTCATTCTACTTCCCAACTTGACTTCCTGTGTCTCTCCTGGCAGGCAACCAGGAGTTCCAGATGTTGGCCCTCGTGGACTCCTGTGCTGGAGGGAATTTTATTATGGAAAGCCTCGTCGGATATCTCAAGTTATCCACTGTTGCCCGGCGGGCCCTCTTGGTTATTTACTCCATCTCGGGGGACTCCATCCCTAGACAAATCACCAAAATGACGCTTCCCGTATGCCTAAAAATGGGACTCTTACACCTGATCGCCTGCCAGGAGAGACCCAGGAAGTAGAAGTTGGGGAGTAGAATGAGTAAAACCTAGGGTCATCTCCCTGATAGACCCTAGGTTCAGGAGTTTCCCGGCCTCTCGGGGCATTGGCCAAGGAAGTGCCCCTTGCCAGCACAATAGAGGCACAGACCCAAGGCCTGCCACCTTTCAGATACTTGAAAGGTTTCAGTGATCCATGGTCAACAACAAACCTTTTCTGTTGGAAGAAAATCAGTAGAACTAAGGGTCATGATTTGAAACTCCAGGGAGGAAGACTCAGAACCAATGTCAGGAAGTATTTCTTCACGGAGAGGGTGGTGGATGCCTGGAATTCCCTTCCGGAGGAAGTGGTGAAAGCTAAAAATGTGAAGGATTTCAAAGGGGCATGGGATAAACACTGTAGATCCATAAAGACTAGAGGGTGGGAATGAAGAGAGGAGCCATGGGGATGGCTTGCTGGAATGGAGGCTACTACCTAGTGATTACTGCCATTACTTAATAAGCCTTCGCATGGTTAATGCAACTCCAACATTGCTCTCTGCTTCAACGGCAAGGGGAAATGTGGAAAAGAGGATTTGCATTCAGACAATAACCAACAAGGACTGAACTTCACAGTCTGGGTAAACAAATAAGCGGGGGGGGGGGGGGGGGGGGGGGGGGGGTAGCTTGCTTATTACGGCGATTACTACCTTAAACCAATTAAGCCTGATACATCACTTTGAATGCATATACAGTATTGCTTTCTGCTTCAATGGCACGGATAAATGTGGAAAAGAGGATTTACATTCAGACAACATCCAACAAAGCATTGATCTGTGCAGTCTGGGTAAACAAGCATTGGGGTAACTTACTTGATGTAGTGGTTACTACCCTTAACCATTAAGCCTTATGCTCACCTTTGATGCAACTCCAACATTACTCTCTGCATCAATGGCAGGGGATGGCAGGAAATTAGAATCAAACAGTTACCAACAAGGGCTCTGAACTTGGTGATTGATGAAACAGATAAGTATGGGAAAATAAGTGTGGGAGCTTGCTGGGCAGACTGGATGGGCCAATTGGTCTTTTTCTGCCGTCATTTCTATGTTTCTATGTAATGGGGAAGGTGATACACCTCATTGTGCTTGGACTTCCATGGCTGCAACAGTACTCCCCGGTCATTGACTGGGGAACCCTCCAGCTTGCCAGGTGGGGGCCCCACTGTCACCAACATTGTCTATCCTCCATCTGATGCCCTTCCATGTTGCTCCTGGCCACCACCATTCCTGGGCTTCCACCACAATACACAAAGTTTGCAGATGTGTTTTCTAAGGAGATGGCAGAGGTACTGCCCCAACACCACTGTTACAACTGTGCCATTAACCTCCTTCCTAGGGCCACCCCTCCGCAGGGAAGGGTATACCCATTATCCCTCCCAGAGATGGAAGCCATGGCCTTGTACATCCAAGAGAATCTGGACAGAGGGTTTATTCGGCCCTCCTTGTCACCCACGGGCGTGGGATTCTTTTTTGTCACGAAAAAGGATATCTCACTTCAGCCTTGCATTGACTACCATGGCCTCATTGCCATCACTAAGAAGGACTGGTACCCACTACCCCTTATTACCGAGCTCTTGGATCACCTACAGGGAGGAAGGATCTTTTCCAAGCTCTATCTTCGAGGAGCTTATAACCTGGTATGCATTAAACCCAGAGATGAGTGGAAGATTTCATTTAATACGCGCGATGGCCACTATGAGTACCTGGTCATGCCCTTTGGGTTGTGGAATGCACCTGTTTTTCAACATTTAATGAACGATATCTTTCGGGATCTCCTTTATTGCACAGTGGTGATATACTTGGATGATGTCCTGATCTTTTCAAAGGACATCCAGTACCACCGACAGGACATGTGGCAGGTTCTCCAACGGCTACACACCAACAAGCTCTACGCAAAGCTTGAGAAGTGTGTCTTCGAAAAGGAATCATTTCCCTTCCTCAGGTACATCATCTCCAGTTCTGGGTTTCTTATGGATCCTGAGAAGGTAGCTTGTATCCGAGATTGGCTTCAGCCCTCTGGGCTTCATGCATTACAATGGTTCCTGGGCTTTGCCAACTTTTACAGGCATTTTCTTCCTAACTTCTCCCAGTTGGTTGCACCCCTGATGGCCCTGACCAAGAAAGGAGCCAAACCAGAGACTGGCCTCCGACGTGGTGACCGCATTCCTCCACTGAAGCAAGCCTTCTGGCAGGGGTCATGTCTGCGCCATCTAAATCCAACTCACTTGTTTGTCCTAGAGGTCGATGCTTCTGCCATCGCAGTTGGGGCTGTCCTAAGCCTACTCTCCCCAAAAGGAACTTTCCTTCTCTGTTAATACTTCTCCCAGAAGTTCTCCCCCATGGAGAGGAACTACTGCACTGGGGACAAGGAACTCCGCGCCATAAAACTGGTGTTTGAACAATGGCGCCAGTGGTTGGAGGGAGTCCAGCACAATATCACAGTCTATACTGACCACAAGAACTTAGAGCATCTTTGACAGGCCCGGCAGCTGAACTCCCGCCAGGTATATTGGCCTTATTCTTCAATTGGTTTGATTTTGTGGTGAAATATCAACCAGCAGCAAAGAATCTCAGAACTGACGCCCTCTCGAGGGCCTTTGAAGAGGATGGGAAACCGGATCCTCCTGGATACATGATCGACCCTGCTCGAATCTTGCTGGCCACCTCACACCCTGTTCCAGTAGGCAAAATGGTGGTACCCACCAGACTTCACTAGTGAATACTAGAATGGCCCCATGACTCTTGGGTGGTAGGTCATCCATGCTGGGCCCACACACTCTTTCTAGTCAAACATTACTAATTTTGGCCCCAAATGGACCAAGATGTAAAGGCCTATGTGGACACTTGCCCTATGTGTACGTGTCAAAAGCCCATGGTAGGGCAACTTTGGGGGCTCTTACAGCTACTGCTGGCCCCCAAGGAACCCTGGACCCACTTATCTATGGATTTCATCGCAGATCTCCCTCTCTCTAGTGGCATTTGGATTATTTGGGTCATCATAGACCGCTTCTTCAAGATGGCCCACTTTGTCACACTGCCCAGTTTTCCATCCACTCCTGATCTGGTCAAGCTGTTTACCGCCCACATCTTTCGCCTCCATGGACTACCACCTCACATCACTTCGGACTCCGGGGTACAATTTACCTCCAAGTACTGGCGCAGCCTCTCTCATAAATTCAACATCAAGATAGACTTCACTTCGGCCTACCATCCGCAAGCAAATGGGCAAGTGGAGCGGTCAAACAGGACACTTAAAACATTTCTTCGAGCCTTCATGAATGAGTGGCAGGACAATTGGGCCGCTCTTTTGCCATGGGCAGAATTCTGTAGAGATGTGCATTCGTTTATTTATTTATTTGATGAGTTTTATATACCGTTATTCGGTAGAGCCATCATAACGGTTTACAAAGTGAATATTATTTTCTTAACAGTATTGAAACTTTATAACAGAATGAGCATATATAGAAATAAGCAAGTCAGGTCAAATAACTATTCTTGGGTTGGAAGTGGAGGGAAGCGAGTTTGGTTGGAGATTAGAGTTGAGAGTTCATTTGATGGTTGGTATGGTCAGTTGATAGTGGGTCAGTGAAGAATTTGCAGAAGAAAAAGGTTTTTAGGTCTTTTTTTAACGTTTTTATGTTGTGCTGAGTTCTCAAGTCTTCAGGTAGTGTGTTCCAGAGTTTGGGGGATGCGATGGAGAAGGCTCTTTCTCTTGTTGTTGTCAGATATGCATCTTTATCAAGAATTAGGAAATTTCAATGAAATTGCCTAATTCGTAGTGGGTCGGGGGACCTGAACCATGAAATGGATTTTCCCTGAACTTCGGGGAAAATTTGTTTTTTGGTTTAGTGTGGGGGGAGGGGCACATTTATTTAAAAAAAAAACCCACCCCAACCCTTCAAATTTACTGTATTACAATCCCCCCACCATCCCAATCCCACCCCAAGATTTACTAAAAGCCCTGGTGATCCAGTGGGGTCCCATGAGCGATCTCTCCCTCCAGGCTGTCAGGCCTGCTACGAATCAAAATGGCGCCGATGACCCTTTGTCCTTACGATGTCACAGGGACTACCGGTGCCATTGGTCGGCCCCTGTTACATGGTAGGAGCAATGGACGGCTGGCACCATCTTGTGCTCCTACCATGTGACAGGGGCCAACCAATGGCACCGGTAGCCCCTGTGACATCGTAAGGACAAAGGCTATCGGCGCCATTTTGAATACTGGCAGCCATTGGCCCAAGTGCAGGAGATCGCTCCAGGACCCCCGCTGGACCACCAGGGACTTTTGGTAAGAACCCCCCCCCCCCCCCACTCCTGAAAGGGTCTCCTCTGTTGAGGACCAACTCTACTGTGCAAAAGAAGTGTTCGACATCTGCCCTTGGAACAGGAGGTGGGAGTACCTACTTTCTCGGGAGGGGTATGGCCCAGAGGAAATCTCCTGGGAGCCTGCAGTCAACATCCTGGATAAAAGGCTTCTTCAGAGGTTCCATGCCCAGCATCCAAGGAAACCCAGGCCTCTAGGAGGTGGACTTAAAGTGGGGGGTACTGTTGCGGTGGCTGGCCGCCACGTTCCGCAGCCAGCCCTACTTACTCCCCACTGAGACTGTGTACCTCGTCCCGTGGACGCGGTCTGAGGAAGCCACCACTCTCCTTCGCAGCAACCCAACTCCAGAGCACCTTCCCCCACAGGATCCCTTAGGTACATGCACGGTTCGCCCTAACCTTTAAAAAGGCCGTGGTGGGAAACTCAGCTGTGGCCCCATCTTATGACATCCATAAGAGGCCCTATATAAGGGCAGCTCTGTCCTCCCAGAATCACCTCAGCAACGGCTCAGCTCCACATGGGTAGTGTGTTGCTCCTGCTTCCGTTCCTGATCCAGCTCCTGCTCCAGTTCCTGATCCTGCTCCTGTCCCAGCTCCTGCTCCAGTTCTTCCTTCTGCTCCCCGGACCGCTCTTCTGGCTTGACATTGGTTTGTCTTCTGGATTCCTTTGCTCGTTTCCTGCCCCGACTCTGGCCCTTTTGACTCTGCCTTTGCCTAACATCCACCTGGAACCTTCGCACAGAGACCCAGACCTAAGTCCAGCCGGTCTCGGCACCCAAGGGCTCAACGCGCGGGGAACGAGGGCTGGTAGTGGTGAAGGTCCAGTATGGTCTCCGCACCACCCCGGGCCACCTGCCAATGGCGGGAACCTACAGTGGGTTTCACCCCTTGTAGGTAGCCTTGGCCCAAGGCTCCAGATTGCAACATTTAGCAAGCCATGCTGCAACCATATCAAAGCAGAAAGGATCAGGATTCTTAATAATTTTTAATAAACTTTGTAGTCCCTAAGAAATCGACATTTTCAGTCTGCAGAGGATGGTATTTTCCTAAAGCTACCGGAAACTGAGAACACCACTATTTTGGGTTGTTAGAGCCAGTGGAGTAGTTATGGGTGGGCGAGGTGGGCCATTGGCCCATCTATTTTCATTCAGGCCCACCCAAATTATTTTGTGGGTGCCAGGGGCCAATATGAAACAGTCAGCCAGCAGCAGTTCGACACCCGGGGGAAGTAAGAAAAATATATGAACTTTATCAGACTGTGGATCTGGAATCAATTGGTTCAGTGCAGCCACAATCAACAAGATTAGCAGCAGTGGCAGCAGGATCAATAGCAGGGGAGAAGGCTCTGAGGCATGTCGGCATGTTGCCCGAGAGGAGTCAGTAGTAGGAGCATTCCGAGCAGCAGAGTACATGGCAAGACCTGGCCTTAGACTGAGAGTAACAGCATTTGTCAGGTGGGGCACAGGACTCTGGCCTGCACCACACTAGTTTGTAGCAATCAGGACACAGAGTCTTGCTGAAGAAGAGCCAAGATATGCAACAAAGTTAGGGCAATGAGAGCAGCCCCTCCCCATTCTGAAATTTTGTGCCAGGACTCAATGCACTAATGCTGCACCTCCTTTAGAAACCAGCATCATGCCTCTCCTCCCACACAATTCTACTATTAGTTTGAATTGTGTGGAGCTCTGTAGGTACAGAGCACTACACGGTTCAAACAAAACATCATTGAACCACATGGGAAGGGGGAGTGGTGCCAGCTGCTAGAGGAGTTGTAGCACTATGTATATGGAGTCCTGACTCAGTATTACAGAAGGAAGATGTGAGAAGGGATACCAGGCATAAGCTCCAGGAAGTAGAGAGATAAATAGGGACCAGAGAAAAATGGGGACTTAGGGGTTGGGAGAAAAGGAAGGACGTGGGCATTTATAGATTTGAGGAGAGGAGGAATGGAATATTCAGAGGATATTGGAGTCTCAGGAATTTGGGGAGGGGGAAAAGAGATGGGGGAAGGGAAGTGAAGGGGATACTGGCTAGGGGCAGTTATTACTGTATTTTCCGGCGTATAAGACGACTGGGCATATAAGACGACCCCCAACTTTTCCAGTTAAAACATAGAGTTTGGGATATACTCGCCGTATAAGACTACCCTTCTGTGTCACTACATAACCATATTGTATGTGGTACCCAGTATACAACAACCAGCCAATCACGGCAAGCGATGTACCTTACTGGCGATTGGCTGGTTGTTGTATACAAATCCTGCTTGGATTGGTCAGCTCTCCCTGCTTGCCCAGGCCTCCCTGTCTCCAAGACTATCAGAGCGGTAACGCATCCCTCTGGCCCACCCTTGTATCCTATTACCGGTACCTCCTTCTCTGCCTCTCAGATCTCGCTCCTGAGGACTGCAGTGAAGCGGCGCAGACGTGCATGTGCGAGATCTGAGAGGCAGAGAAGGAGGTACCGGTAATAGAGATGTGAATCAGAACCGGAATCGGTTCTGATTCCAGTTCCGATTCACATCGTGGTTTTTTTTTCCGTCCGGCCCGATCAGGTTTTTTTTTTTTATCGGCTGCGCCCAAGCCGATAAACAAAAAACCCACCCCGACCCTTTAAAACTAATCCCTCAGCTTCCCCCACCCTTCTGATCCCCCCAAGACCTGCCAAATGAATTAAATACAACCCCCACCCTCCTGACTCCTCCAAGACCTGCCAAATTAATTAAATACAACCCCCCACCCTCCTGACCCTCCACAAGATCTGCCAAATTAGTTTTCTACAACCCCCCACCCTCCTGACCCCTCCAAGACCTGCCAAAAGCCCCTGGTGGTCCAGCGGGGGTCCGGGAGTAATCTCCTGGACTTGGGCTGTCAGCTGCCAGCAATCAAAATGGCGCCGACGGCCCTTTGCCCTTACTATGTCACTGGGGTCGACCAATGGCAGCGGTAGCTCCTGTGACATAGTAAGGGCAAAGGGCCGTCGGCTGCCAGTAATCAAAATGGCGCTGACGGCCCTTTGCCCTTACTATGTCACAGGGGCTACCGCTGCCATTGGTCGACCCCAGTGACATAGTAAGGGCAAAGGGCCGTCGGCGCCATTATGATTGCTGGCAGCCGACGGCCCAAGTCCAGGAGATCGCTCCCGGACCGCTCCTGGACCCCCGCTGGACCACCAGGGACTTTTGGCAGGTCTTGGGGGTGGGGGGTTTTGTTAGATTTTTATTTTTTTTTTATATTCGCTCCATAACACGCAGACATTTTCCCCCTTATGGAGCGAAAAATACGGTAATTATTCGCCCTATAAGACGACACCCGGCATATAAGACGATCCCCGACTTTTGAGAAGATTTTCAGGGGTTAAAAACTCGTCTTATACGCCGGAAAATACGGTACCTGGGAACTGGGTGGGCATGGTGGGAGATAGGGGACCTGGTTTAAGTGTGAGTTGGAGGGAGAGGGAGAACTCTAAGATTGGATGACTGACAGGAAGAGTGGCAGAAAATACCAGGTTTGGAGAGAAAGCAGGATCTTGGAGACTGAATAAGGACTGGGGAAATATGATGACTTGGCAGTTGCATGGGAGTATGTATAGAGGGATGTTAGGCTGGGAAGGCATGAATTGGAGGTTTGAAATAGAGCTATGTATTTGAGATAGCTGTAAGAGAAGGGCTTAAGGGTAAGAAGGGGATCAGAAGTGCTGTGAATGATGGGGAGGGGTGAGAGGCAATAGAAAGATATGGGCCTGTGAAGAAGGTGAGAGATAAAAGGGATAATGGGAATATGGGTAGATGATAGAGACAGAAGAAAATGGCTATAGGCAGATGAGAGGATTACTAACAGAAAAAACTGGGAGTTAGTGAAGGGACTAGAGACAAAAGAATGTATATGAGGACTGGAGAAAGCAGAGTTGCTTACCTGTAACAGGTGTTCTCACAGGACAAGCAGGATGGTAGTCTTCACATATGGGTGACATCATCAGGATTGAGCCCAATCACGGAACACTTTTGTCAATGTTTCCAGAACTTTGACTGGCACCTACTGGACATTCCCAGCAATGCACTGACCCTGCAGCCAGCAGGGGTCCCCCCTTCAGTCTCGCCTTATAGTAAAAGTACATGCGAAAAATAAAATAAGAAAACAAACCCAACACCACGGGGTGGCGGGCGGGTTTCATGAGGACTAACATCCTGCTGTTCTGTGAGAACACCTGTTACAGGTAAGCAACTCTGCTTTGTCACAGGACAAGCAGGATGGTAGTCCTCACATATGGGTGAGTACTGAGCTGAGGATGCATGAACAATGCACCAAATGTACCCAAAGATGTGCAACAGGCACAAAAACTGGGGTGTCAGTTTGGTTAAAGGACATCCTGAACCCTAACGGGTCGTGGAAGGGTGTTGGTACTTCAAGTTGCAAATAGGTTGCGTAGCACAGACTGGCCAAAGATGGAATCTTGTCTGCCAGCCTTGTCTAAGCAATAGTGAGCTGCGAAGGTATGGAGAGAGGTCCAGGTAGCAGCTTTACAAATGTCAGTAAGCGGCACCGAGCGTAGGTGCACTAATGATGTTGCCATGGCCCTGATAGAGTGTGCCTTGACACGATCTTGTAGCGGAATGCCTGCCTGCTGGTAGCAAAAGGAAATACAGTCCGCCAATCAGGAGGAGAGAGCCTGCTTACCCACAGGTTTAACCAATTTGATGGTATCGAATGAAACAAACAATTGAGTGGATTTCCTGTGGGCAGTTGTACGGTCTAGATAGAATGCTAGAGCACATTTATAGTCAAGGGTATGCAGAGCCCATTCTCCTGGATTTGAATGGGGCATGGGAAAGAAGGTGGGTAGTATAATGGATTTGATTTATATGAAACTCTGATACTACCTTAGGCAGGAACTTAGGATGAGTGCGGAGTACTGCCCTATCATGCAGAAGTTTAGTGTAAAGCAAGTAGGTGACTAAGGCCTGTAATTCACTAACTCTGCGAGTGGATGTGAATGCCAAAAAAAAATCACTTTCCAGGTGAGATAGCAGAGATCACAGGATTGGAGATGCTCAAAAGGAGGTTTCATGAGCCAATCCAAAACCATGTTGAGGTCCCAGGGCGCAGTGGAGGTTTGAGATGAAGCAAGCCCTTCAAAAAGCGTGTTACAAGGGGTTGTACTGAAATGGGTACATCCCTGACACCTTTATGGAAGGCGGCTACCACACTGACATGTACCCTGATAGAAGAAGTTTTGAGGCCTGACTCTGACAGATGCCAGAGATAGTCCAGAAACTTCGGTGTGGAACAAGTGAAGGGATCGATGGACATGGAAGTACACCATACCGTAAACCTGTTCCACTTATAATGGTAAGACTGCCTCGTGGAAGGCTTTTGTGAAGCTACCAGGACATGGGACACTGGCTCTGAAAGGTTAAGGGGTTGGAGAATTAACTTTTCAACATCCAGGCCGTCAGAGACAGAGCCTGGAGGTTGGGGTGGTGAAGGCAGCCGTCGTTATGAGTGATCAGAAGCGGGTCCTGCCCCAGAGGAATGTGCCGGTGCACTGATAGGCCTTGGAGAATTGGAAACCAGACCTGGCATGGCCAATGAGGGGCTATGAGAATCATTAGTCCCTTGTCCCTTCACAACTTCACAAGAGTCTTTGAAATGAGTGGAAGCGGAGGGTACACATAAAGGAGACCGCTGGCCCACGAGAGGGAGAAAGCGTCTCTCGGCTGCCAGTTTTGGCTGCAAGTGAGGGAGCAGAAGTTCCGTACTTTGCGGTTGTGGATTGTCGCAAAGAGGTCTATGTAAGGGTAACCCCAGTGTTGGAATTGGTCTTTGGAATAGGGTTTCCGCTACAGTGGGGTCGCCAACCACTCGTGTGGTTGGCGACTCAGCTTGTCCACCAACACGTTATCCACTCCTGGCAAGTAGGTGGCCCTGAGGCACATCGAGTGAGAAAGGGCTTCCGCCCATATCTATGCAGCTTCCTGACACAGAAGGTAGGAGCTCGTTCCCCTTTGCTTATTGATGTACCACGTGGCCACCTGGTTGTCGGTCTGAATCAGGATGACTTGGTTGGATAGGCGATCCTGAAAGACTCTGAGGGCATATCTGATTGCACGAAGCTCCAGGAAATTTATTTGGTGTTTGGCTTCCTGTGGAGACCAAATGCCTTGAGTTTGCAAGTTCCCAACATGTGCACCCCAACCGAAGTTGGAGACATCTATTGTCAAGGTTATTTGAGGTTCTGAAGCCTGAAATGGAAGGCCTTGTAACAGATTGGATTGGTTTTCCCACCAAGCTAGCGATAACCGGAGCTGTTTGGTGATGTGGACCGCGGAGGACATTGGCTGAGAAGACTGAGTCCACTGCAATCCTAGAGTCCACTGCATTACTGTCATGGCAAGGCGAGCCATGGGAGTGACATGCACCGTGGAGGCCTTATGACCCAACAATATTAGGAAGTGACATGCAGTTCAATGTTGTCAAGACTGCAGTCGATGGGCCAGAGAAGCAGGAGTGAGAGCTCGATCCTGAGGAAGGAATGCTGTCGCTTTTAAAGTGTCCAAGTCGGCCCCTATGAACGATAGGGTTTGAGCAGGAACTCGCCTTGATTTTGGATAGTTTATGAGGAACCCTAGGGAGATCAGGGTATGCAAAGTGAGACATAGGGATGTCAGGGCACTTTGCCGCGTGGGAGCCCTGATCAACCAATCATCTAGATGGGGTAGACGTGGACACTTTGACTTCTGAGATATGCAGCTACTACTACGAGGCACTAGGTGAAGACCCGTGGGGCAGATGCTAAGCCGAATGGCAACACTCGATATTGGAAGTGTTTTGGGCCTCTCAAGAACCGCAGGAATCTGCGGTGTGATGGAGTAATTAAAATGTGCATGTAAGCATCGTGTAGGTCTAGAGAGCAGAGCCAGTTTTCCCTTTGAAGAAGGGGAAGAAGTGAACCCAAGGTCACCATCTTGAACTTTTCTCTATGTAGGTATTTGTTTAGGGTGCAAAGATCTAGTATTGGGCGCATCCCACCTGACTTTTTTGGTATCAAGAAATACCTGGAGTAGAACCCCTGTCCCTGTTGGGAGAGGGGCACCGGTTCTATTGCTCTGGACTGGAGAAGGAGAGAGACCTCCTGCTCCAAGAGTAGTGAGTGGTCATATTTTTTCCACATCAGCCGAGGCGGGGAATCTGGTGGAACCGAGAGAAAGTTGAGATGGTAACCTTGTGTCACTATTGCAATTACCCATTGGTCTTTGGTGACTGTGTGCCAAACGGTGGAGAAGTGACACAAGCGACCTCCAACGGGTACGTTTGGAAGTAGAATCTGGGTACTACTCTCTAGAAGGGAGTCAAAAGCCAGGCGCTGGACCTGGTTGGGGGGCTGGCTGTGACTTTTGTACCCTGGGTGTCTAGGTTGGCCTTTCTGATAAGGCTTAGAAGGCTGACCCCTGGCTGCCGGGAGATAGTAGCTCCTCTGTCGGTAGACTGGTCTCTTGGAATCTCTCCTAAAAGGCCTCTTAGAAGAGAGATCAGAAGGTAGCAAGGAAAGCTGGTGCAGAGTCTCTTGGTGGTCCTTGAGCTGCGCCACTGCTTCTTGAATCTTTTTTCCCCAAAAAGATTATCCCCGGCACAGGGTAAGTCTGCCAATCGGTCTTGTACCTCTGGTCTGAGGTCTGACGATTTTAGTGAAGCCCAATGTCTCGCACTGAAACAAGCTGCCGATACCCTAGAGGTGGTGTCAAAAATGTCATAAGCTGAGCACACCTTGTGTTTGCCCACATCTAAGCCCTTCTGGGCAAGGGCATGGAGTTGGTCCTGTAATTGTTGAGGTATGGCCTCAGCAAATTCTTGAATCTTTGTGAATAAGACCCTGTTGTATTGGGTCATGTAGAGCTGGTAGGATGAAATGCGAGAGATGAGAATTGATTCATGGAACACTCATCTTCCCAATGCATCCAGAAACTTCTGATCTTTTCCTGGGGGAATGGAAGAGTGCAGCTTGGAGCGTCTGGCCCTCTTCTGGGCAGACTTGACAACCACTGAGTGATGATCCAATTGAGCCAGGGGCTGACTGAACTAAGTAAGTGGAAAAGGAAAAGTGTGCAAATCCATGACTCTCGTGCTAAACTTTCAAAAGGGAAACTTTGATAAAATGAGAAAAATAGTTAGAAAAAAACTGAAAGGAGCAGCTACAAAAGTAAAAAATGTCCAAGAGGCGTGGTCATTGTTAAAAAATACCATTCTAGAAGCACAGTCCAGATGTATTCCACACATTAAGAAAGGTGGAAAGAAGGCAAAACGATTACCGGCATGGTTAAAAGGGGAGGTGAAAAAAGCTATTTTAGCCAAAAGATCTTCATTCAAAAATTGGAAGAAGGATCCAACAGAAAAAAATAGGATAAAGCATAAACATTGGCAAGTTAAATGTAAGACATTGATAAGACAGGCTAAGAGAGAATTTGAAAAGAAGTTGGCTGTAGAGGCAAAAACTCACAGTAAAAACTTTTTAAAATATATCCGAAGCAGAAAGCCTGCGAGGGAGTCAGTTGGACCGTTAGATGATCGAGGGGTTAAAGGGGCACTTAGAGAAGATAAGGCCATCGCAGAAAGATTAAATGATTTCTTTGCTTCGGTGTTTACTGAAGAGGATGTTGGGGAGGTACCCGTAATGGAGAAGGTTTTCATGGATAATGATTCAGATGGACTGAATCAAATCACGGTGAACCTAGAAGATGTGGTAGGCCTGACTGACAAACTGAAGAGTAGTAAATCACCTGGACCGGATGGTATACACCCCAGAGTTCTGAAGGAACTAAAAAATGAAATTTCAGACCTATTAGTAAAAATTTGTAACTTATCATTAAAATCATCCATTCTACCTGAAGACTGGAGGATAGCAAATGTAACCCCAATATTTAAAAAGGGCTCCAGGGGGCAATCCGGGAAACTACAGACCGGTTAGCCTGACTTCAGTGCCAGGAAAAATAGTGGAAAGTGTTCTAAACATCAAAATCACAGAACATATAGAAAAACATGTTTTAATGGAACAAAGTCAGCATGGCTTTACCCAGGGCAAGTCTTGCCTCACAAATCTGCTTCACTTTTTTGAAGGAGTTAATAAACATGTGGATAAAGGTTAACCAGTAGATATAATATACTTGGATTTTCAGAAGGCGTTTGACAAAGTTCCTCATGAGAGGCTTCTAGGAAAAGTAAAAAGTCATGGGATAGGTGGCGATGTCCTTTCGTGGATTGCAAACTGGCTAAAAGACAGGAAACAGAGTAGGATTAAATGGGCAATTTTCTCAGTGGAAGGGAGTGGACAGTGGAGTGCCTCAGGGATCTGTATTGGGACCCTTACTTTTCAATATATTTATAAATGATCTGGAAAGAAATACGACGAGTGAGATAATCAAATTTGCAGATGACACAAAATTGTTCAGAGTAGTTAAATCACAAGCAGATTGTGATAAATTGCAGGAAGACCTTGTGAGACTGGAAAATTGGGCATCCAAATGGCAGATGAAATTTAATGTGGATAAGTGCAAGGTGATGCATATAGGGAAAAATAACCCATGCTATAATTACACGATGTTGGGTTCCATATTAGGTGCTACAACCCAAGAAAGAGATCTAGGTGTCATAGTGGATAACACATTGAAATTGTCGGTACAGTGTGCTGCGGCAGTCAAAAAAGCAAACAGAATGTTGGGAATTATTAGAAAAGGAATGGTGAATAAAACGGAAAATGTCATAATGCCTCTGTATCGCTCCATGGTGAGACCGCACCTTGAATACTGTGTACAATTCTGGTCACCGCATCTCAAAAAAGATATAATTGCGATGGAGAAGGTACAGAGAAGGGCTACCAAAATGATAAGGGGAATGGAACAACTCCCCTATGAGGAAAGACTAAAGAGGTTAGGACTTTTCAGCTTAGAGAAGAGACGACTGAGGGGGGATATGATAGAGGTGTTTAAAATCATGAGAGGTCTAGAACGGGTAGATGTGAATCGGTTATTTACTCTTTCGGATAGTAGAAAGACTAGGGGGCACTCCATGAAGTTAGCATGGGGCACATTTAAAACTAATCGGAGAAAGTTCTTTTTACTCAACGCACAATTAAACTCTGGAATTTGTTGCCAGAGGATGTGGTTAGTGCAGTTAGTATAGCTGTGTTTAAAAAAGGATTAGATAAGTTCTTGGAGCAGAAGTCCATTACCTGCTATTAAGTTCACTTGGAGAATAGTCACTGCCATTAGCCATGGTTACATGGAATAGACTTAGTTTTTGGGTACTTGCCAGGTTCTTATGGTCTGGATTGGCCACTGTTGGAAACAGGATGCTGGGCTTGATGGACCCTTGGTCTGACCCAGTATGGCATTTTCTTATGTTCTTATGTTCTTATTTGCTTTTCGATTAACAGGAGCCACAGAGCCAGGGTGCTCCCAATTTCTCTTTAGAAGGTCTAAAAGGATGTCATGAATAGGGATAGACCTGATTTCCTTCGGAGCATCGAGAAATTGCAGAAGCTCTAGCATCTGATGTCTCGAGTCCTCTTCTGTCTGGAGCTGAAATGGGACTGTTTCAGACATCTCTTTAAAGTTAATAAAAGAAAGGTCTTCTGGAGGATAACGCTTTCTTTCCTCAGGTGGAGAAGGCTAGGAAGGCAGATCATCCAAATCCTGGGATGAATCATCGGTCCAGGGATTATAAGGGTGATCTCCAGCTCCCAAATGTTCTTCAGAAGGAATTAAAGGTGTTATTCCTGAAGGCCCTGGCCTGGGCATTGATGGCTTAGAAGGAGGAACCAAAGGCATCGATGGGGGCATGGACGGCATCGATGGCATCAGAGGCATCAATTGCGGCACCGATGGAATCGGTGATATCAATGGTTGTCGGTGGCAGCACTCCTGAAGGTGGAATGAATATCGGTGTTTCTGCTTCTTCTTCTCCTGATGACAAGGGTATCAGAGAGGAAGGAATCGGGCCATGGGGTCCATCGGTTCCCTCGGGTCCACCGGTGAAGGTGGAATCACGGATCCCGGCACCTGTCCAGGTGGGGAACGCCTCGGTGACCCCGAGACAGAAGAGGATGAGGCCTTTTCTGTACGGGGCTTTTTCTAAGGTGGCTCAGATGACGTTCATGCTGAGGGCTTGCCTGTATCGGTGGTCTGAGCCTTCCGATGGCGATGTCGATGCTTCTCTCGATGTTCACCTCGGTGTCTTTCCTTAGGCGGAACAGAGGGGGTCGACATCTGCGTAGTCGTCAAAGCCGGTCGGATAGCAGCAGTTTCTCGGTGCTGGCACGACGTAGAAGGCACTGGTTCAGACAACGTTGAAGCAATCGATGGAGTCGGGGTTTTAGGCCTTAAAAGAAGACCCATCTTATCGAGTCAAGCCTTGCGACCCTTCGGTGTCTTTTGGGCACATTTGGGTGCAGGTTAGGACATCGTGGATGGACCCCAAGCACATCACACAGACCGTGTGAGGGTCAGTGATGGACATCATTCGAGTGCAGTCGTGGCATGGATGAAAACCCGACGCCATGGCCTCGACAGAATTTAGTCACTGTGCGGTCGATGGCCGGTAGGCCGTGAGGGAGAAACTCGACGGGAATCGACCACAAACTGGCAAAAAACTTACAGTTCGACTGCGGAGTGAAAATATCGATAAGGGGACCCCTGTGGGGTAAAATGTTTTGAAATTTTTGAACAAAGTTCCGTGAGGACAAATTCCTGTCAGGAATCTCTGAAGAGCTCCTTAACCCACGTGGCTACTGCCACGCGGAAAAAAGAAGACTGAAGGGAGATCCCTGCTGGCTGCAGGGTCAGTGCATTGCTGAGTCTGCCCAGTAGGTGCCAGTCAAAGTTCTGGAAACTTTGACAAAAGTTTTCCGTGATTGGGCTCCATCCTGATGATGTCACCCATATCTGAAGACTACCATCCTGCTTGTCCTGTGAGAAGTGATGTATGCCAAGGGTAGGACTGGGAATGGGTGAAAGGGGAGATAAGAGGCTGGGGAAGGAGTGAAAAACAGGGGTAGGGGGAATGAAAACGCTGGGTAGGTGGTGAGAGTGGCGAGAAGGACTAGGAAGTGAGAGAGTGAAGAAAAGCTGGATAGGTGAGAGGTGAAAAGGAGAATGGTGAGAAATCTAGCTCTAAATGGAGATAAAGGCAGAGAAGAGAAAAAACATGAAAGGGAAAGATCAACATGTGAAAGAGATGTAGGTTCGGAGCTAAAGAAGAAAGGAGAGAGAAAAATGGAAGATAGAACCTGGAAACAGAGTTTGAACAATGACCAGAGGAAAGTGAGACAGAGACTGGGACCAATACGATTGGAACAATAAAATGTCCAGACAAGAGAGGTAAAAAAGCATTTTATTTTCAATTTAGCAATAGGAAAATGTCAGTTTTGAGAACATGCATCTTTGATATCTTTATATTTTCTAGAGATGTGAATCGTGTGCCATATCGTCTTAACGATTGAAATCGTGTGGCAGGAGAAGAAAATCGTGTTTGGCACGATTATTTCGTTGAAAAATCGTTAAAAATCGTTTTTTCCGATTAGTGCGCACTAACTGGGAGTTAGTGCGCACTAACTGAAAATGATACAATTTGACCCTTTTCAGGTAAGTTAAGGTCAGTTTAGGAATGAATATGTATTCCTATTGGCTGCCCTCTTATTTATTCATGTTACCAAGCTTCCCACTGACAGTATATGGGGGATGGGAAATGGAAACAGTTGGTAGCTTGACAAAACAAGTAATGTGATCAGTCAATGTGACTAGAACTTGTGCCCTAACCCTGATACCAGGGGTATTGTGATCTTCCTGCACACAGTGCCCTATCCCTATTAATACCAGGAGTGTTGTGATCTTCCTGCACACAGTGCCCTAACCCTGGCACCAGGGGTGTTGTGATCTTCCTGCACACAGTGCCCTAACCCTTGCACCAGGGGTGTTGTGATCTTCCTGCACACAGTGCCCTATCCCTATTAATACCAGGAGTGTTGTGATCTTCCTGCACACAGTGCCCTAACCCTGGCACCAGGGGTGTTGTGATCTTCCTGCACACAGTGCCCTATCCCTATTAATATCAGGAGTGTTGTGATCTTCCTGCACACAGTGCCTTAACCCTGGCACCAGGGGTGTTGTGATCTTCCTGCACACAGTGCCCTAACCCTGGCACCAGGGGTGTTGTGATCTTCCTGCACACAGTGCCCTATCCCTATTAATACCAGGAGTGTTGTGATCTTCCTGCACACAGTGCCCTAACCCTGGCACCAGGGGTGTTGTGATCTCCTGCACACAGTGCCCTATCCCTATTAATACCAGGAGTGTTGTGATCTTCCTGCACACAGTGCCCTAACCCTGGCACCAGGGGTGTTGTGATCTTCCTGCACACAGTGCCCTATCCCTATTAATACCAGGAGTGTTGTGATCTTCCTGCACACAGTGCCCTAACCCTGGCACCAGGGGTGTTGTGATCTTCCTGCACACAGTGCCCTATCCTTGGCACCAGGGGTGTTGTGATCTTCATGTACACAGTGCCCTATTCCTATTAATACCAGGAGTGTTGTGATCTTCCTGCACACAGTGCCCTAACCCTGGCACCAGGGGTGTTGTGATCTTCCTGCACACAGTGCCCTATCCCTGGCACCAGGGTGTTGGGATCTTCATGTACACAGTGCCCTATCCCTATTAATACCAGGAGTGTTGTGATCTTCCTGCACACAGTGCCCTATCCCTATTAATACCAGGAGTGTTGTGATCTTCCTGCACACAGTGCCCTATCCCTGGCACCAGGGGTGTTGTGATCTTCCTGCACACAGTGCCCTATCCCTATTAATACCAGGAGTGTTGTGATCTTCCTGCACACAGTGCCCTATCCCTAATACCAGGGGTGTTGTGATCTTCCTGCACACAGTGCCCTATTCCTGATACCGGGGGTGTTGGGATCTTCTTGCACACATCCCGGTATCAGGGATAGGGCACTGCATGCAGGAAGATCACAACACTCCTGGTATCAGGAATAGGGCACTGTGTGCAGGAAGATCACAACAGCCCTGGTATTAGGGATAGGGCACTGCGTGCAGGAAGATCACAACACTCCTGGTATTAATAGGGATAGGGCACTGCATGCAGGAAGATCACAACACCCCTGGTATCAGGGATAGGGCACTGTGTGCAGGAAGATCACAATACCCCGGAGGAGTGAGGGTCAGGCAGCCCCCCCCTGTCTGTGAAGCCAGCCTCTCACTAGTAATGCAGGGAGGGAGCTGTCTCAGACTTCACCATCCTCCCCCCCCCCCTCACCCACACACCAATCACTAGCTGGGACATGGGGGAAGTCAGGAGTGAGGGTCAGGCAGCTCCCCCCTGTCTGTGAAGCCAGCCTCTCACTAGTAATGCAGGGAGGGAGCTGTCTCAGACTTCACCATCCTCCCCCCCAGCCACACACCATTCACTAGCTGGGACATGGGGGAAGTCAGGAGTGAGGGTCAGGCAGCTCCCCCCTGTCTGTGAAGCCAGCCTCTCACTAGTAATGCAGGGAGGGAGCTGTCTCAGACTTCACCATCCTCCCCCCCCCCCTCACCCACACACCATTCACTAGCTGGGACATGGGGGAAGTCAGGAGTGAGGGTCAGGCAGCTCCCCCCTGTCTGTGAAACCAGCCTCTCACTAGTAATGCAGGGAGGGAGCTGTCTCAGACTTCACCATCCTCCCCCCCCCCTCACCCACACACCATTCACTAGCTGGGACATGGGGGAAGTCAGGAGTGAGGGTCAGGCAGCTCCCCTCTGTCTGTGAAGCCAGCCTCTCACTAGTAATGCAGGGAGGGAGCTGTCTCAGACTTCACCATCCACCCCCCCCCCTCACCCACACACCATTCACTAGCTGGGACATGGGGGAAGTCAGGAGTGAGGGTCAGGCAGCTCCCCCCCTGTCTGTGAGCCAGCCTCTCACTAGTAATGCAGGGAGGGAGCTGTCTCAGACTTCACCATCCTCCCCCCCCTCACCCACACACCATTCACTAGCTGGGACATGGGGGAAGTCAGGAGTGAGGGTCAGGCAGCTCCCCCCTGTCTGTGAAGCCAGCCTCTCACTAGTAATGCAGGGAGGGAGCTGTCTCAGACTGGTATCAGGGATAGGGCACTGAGTGCAGGAAGATCACAACACCCCTGGTATCAGGAATAGGGCACAGGTTCTAGTCATATTGACTGATCACATTACTTTTTTTGTCAACTACCAACAGTTTTCATTTCCCATCCCCCCAACCATCACCTCAGTTGGAACCTTGGTAACATCAATAGATAAGAGGGCTTCCAGCCAATAGGAATACATATTCATTCCTAACTGACCTTTACTGACCTGGATAGTGTCAATAATTTGTATCATTTTCTGTTAGTGTTCCTGAGTTTCCATTTCCATTTCCCATCCCCCCAACCATCACCTCAGTGGGAACCTGGTTAACATCAATAGATAAGAGGGCAGCCAGCCAATAGGAACACATATTCATTCCTAACTGACCTTTACTGACCTGGAAAGTGCCAATTTGTATCATTTTCAGTTAGTGCGCACTAACTCGAGTTAGTGCGCACTAACTCCCGTTAGTCGCACTAACACGATTTAACGATTTTTAACGATAAATCGTTAGAATTTCTATTGTATTGTGTTCTATAATGATTTAAGACGATATGAACATTATCGGACGATAATTTTAATCGTTGAAAAACGATTCACATCCCTAATATTTTCTACAGTACAGGAAGAAATGCATTTCTGTTTCTATTTCTTGTCTCCAGTGGTGCACTGCCTACAGATTCTGGTGGTTTTCTGTTTAAATTTTGTCTACATATTTCTACTTCTAATTTATGCTACCTTATTCTGTGTATTACCAAGGTGAGTGATTCTGCTAGCATGTAGTTCCTGTGTAGGGATCTGTAATAGTCCAACATATTCTGTTTTCCCAATAGGAGATATATTGTGTTATCCCAGGACAAGCAGGATGCTAGTCCTCACATATGGGTGACATCGGTAATGGAGCCCTATGTACGGAAAACTTCTTTAAAAGTTTCATGAAACTTTTGACTGGCACCGGAGTGCCTACTGAGCATGCCCAGCATGCTATGATATTCCCTGCCACAGGGGTCTCTCTTTAGTCTTCTTTTTTCCGCGAAGCCGTTAGCATCGCGGGCTATTAGGAGTCTTGAGGTGATTTTCACCTTGTACGAAATTTAAAAAAATTTGATCAGCCGCAGGGGTTTTTTGATTTTATTACCGGCGGTAACTTTTTTCTGTTATCGATTCCCGGCTGGGAGCAATAACTTTGGGGTTTTTTGCCGTCGACGGCCGTCCGGCGTCATGGCCTCCGGCTTCAAAAAGTGCCCTAACTGCACAAGAACTATGTCGATTACCGACCCACATTTTGAATGTGTTCTTTGCTTAGGCAAAGACCACAACATTCAAATGTGTAAGTCTTGTGCTGAAATGACCAGTAAAGGTCGTCGTTTAAGGGCTGAGAAAATGGAGCAGCTTTTCTCCATACAGCTACTTCCACGGGCATCGACTTCAACGCAGTCTTCTCCATCGGCTTCCGTTCCCCAGCTTCTGTTGAAGAAAAAACATCCAGAAGCGGGAGACGCTTCAACTTCATCTCAGTCGATATCATTGAAAGCATCGACTGCTGGAAGCGAAAAACAAAAGGAGAAGCATCGCCATCGACGGCGACAGGAGACGATGACCGAAGAGACTTCCACAGGTACGGCCTCTCCGGCAAAGAAAACCCGGACGGAGACGGAGGCACCAAGGCCTACTGCAGGGCGTTCCCCACCGATATCGGTGCCGGGTTCCGAACCTCCTCAGGGCTCTGAGGAGGTATCGGTATCGCCTCCCTCCACAGCTGCTCTGTTTTCACCAGCTGTGAGAGTGGAACTTGACTCCCTGATACGTCAAGCGGTGCAACAAGCGCTACGTGAGGCGATTCCACCATCGATGCCGATGCCATCACCGTTGATGCCCATTCCGACACCGTCGATTCCGAAGTCACCGACGATGACAGCGGAACCGGAGACGATTCCTACCCCGGTACAGTCACCGATGCTGCGTACGCCTCTACCGATTCCTTCCTCGGTGCCAGCGACGCCAGCACGGGTTCCACCGGGGGATGTCAACATCCTGCATCCAGTCTTTAACAAACTGGACTCACTCCTGGACATTCTGACCAAACAACTACCAAAGGATCCAGTTCCAGGGCCATCTGGTCTACCAAGGCATTTGCCACTAGACCCAGTCCCAGGCCCATCGGGAGTACCAAGGCCTGTTAGGCCTCGCTCGCCTGTGCCACCACATCATGATCCTGGGGACTCTTCCTCTGAGTATTCTTCGGATGAAGAACTATTCTCAGAGCCCTCTCCGCCGGATGACCATAGAAAATCTCCACCTGAGGACCTCTCATTTACTAATTTCGTTAAGGAAATGGCAGACACCATCCCCTTTCCTATCCAGACGGAAGTAGATGAGAGGCAGAAGACTTTGGAAGTCCTACAATTTGTGGACCCTCCCAAAGAAATGTTGGCAATCCCGGTACATGAGGTTTTTCAGGAACTACAGCACAGGATTTGGGAGCACCCAAGTTCTGTACCAGCAGTGAACAAGAGGGCTGAAGCCACTTACCTGGTACAGCCTACTCCAGGATTCCAGAGATCTCAACTGCCTCACCAATCAGTGGTGGTTGAATCTGCCCAAAAGAAGGCAAAAAGACAAAAGTCCCATGCTTCCTTACCACCTGGAAAGGAAAGTAGATTCCTGGACAATTTAGGAAGAAAGATTTTCCAGGGTTCCATGCTGGTCCATGCTGGTCCATGCTGGTCCATGCTGGTCTCAAAAATTTCTGCTTACCAGCTCTATATAAATCAGTACCAAAGGAACTTGTGGAAACAGGTTCAGGAACTCACGCTTTCTCTTCCAGAGCAGTTTCAGGAGTCATTCCAAAATATCATACACAAGGGCCTTGACTCGGGCAAGCATGAAGTTCGAGCAACTTATGATTGCTTTGAAACAGCAGCAAGATTGTCAGCATCAGGCATAGCTGCAAGAAGATGGGCTTGGCTGAAAGCCTCGGATCTTCGGCCAGAGGTTCAGGAGTGTTAAATAAATAAATAAATCTTCCATGTCTGGGGGATAACCTCTTTGGGGAGAAGATTAAGGAAGCTGTGGCAACCTTGAGGGACCACACCGAAACATTAAAACAATTATCCTCTCAGCCTCCAGAACCTCAAGTTTCTTCCAGGAAATTTCCCAGACGTGACACTCGCCGACCGTACTACCGTCCATGTCAGTACTATCCCCCAGCGGGTAGGCCAAGGGCTAATCGCCCAACACAACGTCTTGTTGGCAAAGGCCAACAAGACCTCAGCCACCTCCACAAACAACAACTACTTCTGGTTTCTGAAAAGCCCCAGAGAGCAGCAGCTACATCAACCCGTTTCAGGAAACACCAGTAGGAGGTCGCATACAGTACTTCCACAACAATTGGACCTCCATCACTACTGACCAGTGGGTGTTATCCATCATAACTCACGGTTACAGGCTGGATTTCTTAACTATCCCAAAAGAAAATCCACCACGTCACTCTTACACAATAAATCAACATTCCATAATTCTTCAAACAGAATTATCCACCCTTCTGAGAGCCAGGGCTATAGAACCAGTCCCTGGGCCTCAAAAGGGCAGAGGATTCTACTCCAGATATTTCCTCATTCCAAAGAAAACAGGAGGCCTTCGACCCATTCTAGACCTCAGAAATCTCAACAAATTCCTGAGAAAGGAAAAGTTCAGAATGGTATCCCTAGGCACCATTCTGCCTCTTCTTCAAAGGGGAGATTGGCTCTGCTCTCTGGATCTTCAAGATGCATACACTCACATCCCCATCTATCCTCCTCATCGCCAGTACCTGCGCTTTCGGATACTAAATCAGCATTTTCAATACAGAGTGCTGCCATTCGGCCTTGCATCAGCACCACAAGTATTCACAAAGTGCATGGCTGCAGCAGTGGCACACCTCCACAAGCAAAGAGTGCACGTGTTCCCTTATCTGGACGATTGGCTCATCAAAAGTCAATCAAAAGAAGGAGCTCTCACTTCTCTCAAGCTCACCATCCAAGTGCTTCACTCCTTGGGATTCCTCATCAACTACCAGAAATCCCATCTGTCACCAACTCATCTGATACAGTTCATAGGTGCAGAACTAAACACTACACTAGCAACGGCTTTTCTTCCAAGAGACCGTGCGCAAACACTTGTCCTGTTGACTCACAATCTTCGCAAACCATTCCAGGTGACCGCTCACCAGTGCCTCATTCTTCTAGGGCATATGGCTTCCACAGTTCATGTAACTCCCATGGCCAGATTGACCATGCGCCTACTGCAATGGACACTCAAAGCACAGTGGATACAAGCCACTCAACCAATGTCTACTCCCATTCATATCACACCAGAACTCAGATCTGCACTCCTCTGGTGGACATCAATGGGCAACCTGCTCAAAGGCCTACCTTTCCAGCAGCCAGTTCCACAAGTGACTTTGACTACAGATGCATCCACCTTAGGATGGGGAGCACACATTGGTCATCTAAAGACACAGGGCAAGTGGACTCAGCTCGAAGCCTCTTTTCAAATAAACTTCCTAGAGCTTCGAGCTATACGCTATGCGCTACATGCGTTCAAGGACTGCCTATCACACAAGACTGTTCTGATCCAAACGGACAACACAGTAGCCATGTGGTACATCAACAAACAGGGCGGTACGGGTTCCTACCTCCTTTGTCAGGAAGCAGCACAGATTTGGGACTGGGCCCTCACACACTCAATTTTTCTACGGGCCACCTACCTAGCAGGCATCCACAACACAGTAGCGGATCGCCTCAGTCGTCAGTTCCAACCGCACGAATGGTCCTTGGATCCAGCAATAGCATCCAAGATTTTCCAACGCTGGGGTCAACCGACAATAGATCTCTTTGCATCTCAACTCAACTACAAAGTGAGCAATTACTGCTCTTTCCTCTGGCAACAGAACAGCCTACCAAAGGACGCGTTTGCTCGCCATTGGAATTCAGGCCTGTTATACGCGTATCCACCGATACCACTCATAACCAAAACATTAGTGAAACTACAACAGGACAAGGGAACTATGATACTCATAGCCCCATATTGGCCTCGACAAGTATGGTTCCCCACACTGCTAGATCTCTCAGTCAGGGATCCAATTCGCCTGGGAGTAGCTCCCAATCTCATAACTCAGGAACAGGGTCAGTTGTGCCATCCCAACCTTCAATCCCTGTCCCTGACAGCATGGATGTTGAAAGCTTGATCTTACAGCCACTCAACCTTCCATCCGCTATATCTCAAGTACTTATAGCTGCACGTAAACCTTCCACTAGAAAGAATTATTCCTACAAATGGAAACGGTTTACGCTGTGGTGCACTCAGAAAGATTTAGATCCTTTCACTTGCCCCACTACCTCGCTACTAGATTACCTTTACCACCTCTCAGACTATGGTCTTAAGACATCATCTGTAAGGGTACACTTAAGTGCAATCTCAGCTTATCATAACAAGCTGGGAGATGCATCTATCTCCACACAGCCTCTCGTCAGTAAATTCATGAGAGGCCTAACTCACATTAAACCTCCAGTTCATTCCCCAAGCATACAATGGGATCTGAACGTAGTACTAACTAGACTTATGCGTTCTCCTTTTGAACCCATAAATACTTGTGACCTTAAATACCTTACTTGGAAAACGGTATTTCTCATAGCCATTACATCAGCCAGAAGGGTCAGTGAACTACAAGCACTAGTCACATACGAACCTTTTACAAAGTTCCTCCATGACAGGGTAGTCCTCCGGACACATCCAAAATTCCTTCCTAAGGTTGTCACGGAATTTCACTTGAACCAATCAATAGTTTTACCTACATTCTTTCCTAGGCCTCACTCTCACCAAGGAGAAAGAGCCTTACACACTTTGGACTGTAAGCGGGCATTGTCTTTCTATTTAAACCGCACTACAGCACAAAGAAAATCCAGTCAGCTGTTTGTTTCCTATGATCCAAACAAGCCAGGTAAAGCAGTGGGTAAGCATACTCTGTCAAACTGGCTAGCAGATTGCATACAATTTTGTTATGAAAAAGCAGGCCTTACTCTTCAAGGGCGAGTAAAAGCACACTCAGTAAGAGCGATGTCAACTTCAGTAGCACACCTACGCTCTGTACCTATTCTGGACATTTGCAAAGCAGCAACATGGAGTTCTCTTCATACCTTTGCAGCTCACTACTGCTTAGACAAAGAAGGAAGACAAGATTCAGCCTATGGACAATCCGTCTTAAAGAACTTGTTTCCAGTGTAATCCCAACTCCTTCTACATCCAACCTGCTGTGATTTCGGCTGATTCATTTCAATAACAATACCTTACGGTTACTTCAGCACAAAATGACTCAGCCTCTAGCTTGCTAATCACCCATATGTGAGGACTAGCATCCTGCTTGTCCTGGGATAAAGCAAAATTGCTTACCTTGTAATAGGTGTTATCCCAGGACAGCAGGATATAGTCCTCACGAAACCCAACCACCCCGCGGAGTTGGGTCCGATACGTTTTATTATTTTATTTTTGGCTAACGCTTATTGCTACAAAACAAGACTAAAGAGAGACCCCTGTGGCAGGGAATATCATAGCATGCTGGGCATGCTCAGTAGGCACTCCGGTGCCAGTCAAAAGTTTCATAGAAACTTTTAAAGAAGTTTTCCGTACATAGGGCTCCATTACCGATGTCACCCATATGTGAGGACTACATCCTGCTGTCCTGGGATAACACCTATTACAAGGTAAGCAATTTTGCTTTCTGAACCTTTTGCAGTATTTGCAGTGCTGTCTTTTCATAGGTAATTTTAATTTAATTTCATAAGTTTATATTTCCCTTTATAATTGACAGAGTCAAACAAAGTGGTCCTTATGTGTGAGTTCTGGGAGTTAGGATTGTTATGATATAGTAGTTTTGATCTATAGGTCCTGAGTGACATTTTTTGCAGGGATTTGTGTTGAGTGCCTGGCAGTGGAGGCAGTTTGTGTTCTTGTTACTGAAGCAACTCAGAATTAGAATATTTATTTAAAGTTTTTTTTAATTTAAAAGCATAATGTCCAATTATATGTACTTATAGGATCATTACTGGGAGAGGGGAATCATGATTGGTTCTACTGTTATCAAAATTTTGGTAGGTGTCTATGAATCTGAGCCTTAAATTTTTTTAACTACCTAGCGATGCCTCTGGGAGAACTTGGCAGCATGTTCGGTTAAGAGAGAGACAGGAAGGGAGATTATTTGATAGAGAGATTACTGAGGAGTCGGAACAAGGTGGGATTGTGGTGATTTGAGAGGGAAACTAAACTATTACCAGGGACAGAGTGGGAGATCAGAGATAGACTGCTGGGGAGAGGGGCTGGGGGCTGAAATTAGAGAGAGACAGACAGGCTATTGGGAACAAAGGGGTTGAGAGAGAGAGAAGCAACATGGGCCAGGATGGGGCATGGGCTATGAGTCTCCTCCCCATGCCTCACCTTGTCCCCAGTAGTCTCTATCAATGCCCTTCTCCCTACCACTGTATGTGTCACTCTTGCTCTCATCATGGAAGGAAGGGCATTGAAAGATAGAGAGAGACTGCTGGTAGTATTAGGGGTGGTGGCAGCAGGGGATTGCTGATAAAAGTATACTAGCACAGCTCACACCTGGATGACTAATGCCCATCCATGTTAACCTCAGTGCTGGCTATGCCACTAGTTACAGTTACTCTTCTTGCTGTAGTGCTCTGCTGCTACCATTCCATTTCTTAAGATATACCAACACCACTGCTGCTGCTGCCATTCCAAGCCAGCCTTGGTACCTTAAAGTGCTTCCAAATGCCATTGCTCCAGCTGTGTGTTCAAAGTTCTTGCCAAATCCCCTTCCCCTACTTTACTTGCCCATTTTTCATCTTACCCTAGCCACACATTGCTTTGCAAACTTACTGAAACAATCCTCAGGCTTTTAATACCATTCTTATCTTCATCTATTGTACTCACCTTCTTGCCATCTCTTGGCTCTTGCAATGGCTATCCATTGTTTTCCACGATTGCTGCACCGCTCCATGAACTGTAACTGATTTTCTCACAGGACAAGCAGGATGGTAGTCCTCACATATGGGTGACATCATCAGGATGGAGCCCAATCACGGACAACTTCTGTCAAAGTTTCCAGAACTTTGACTGGCCCCTACTGGGCATGCCCAGCATGGCACCAACCCTGCAGCCAGCAGGGGTCTCCCCTCAGTCTTCTATTTTCCACGCAGCAGTAGCCTCGCAGTTAAGGAGCTCTGAAGCGATTCCGGACAGGAATTTTCCTCACGGAATAAACTAAAGTTAAATTGCCCCACAGGGGTCCCCCTTCTAGCTTTTCTCTGACCGCGGTACTTCGGTAAGTTTTTACTCGTTTTTCCGTCGATTAATGTCGCGTTTGGCCTTCGCGGCCTACTGGCCGTCGACCGTCCCGCGGCTCAATTTTTTGTCAATGGCCATGGCGTCGGGGTTCCGTCGGTGCCCGGACTGTTCTCACACCATGTCTATCACAGACCCCCATGGAGTCTGTGTAATGTGCTTAGGCCATGAGCATGATGTCCTGACTTGCACCAAATGTGCCCTCATGACAACTAAAGGTCGCAAAGCCAGAATGGAGAAGATGGAACTTCTCTTCCATGCTCAAACCCCAACTCCGTCCATAGCATCGACGTCGTTGGAACCGACACAGTCGACTTCGCGTCAACATCGACCACCGTCTGGTGACCGACCGCCATCGATATCTTCGCAGCCATCGACACCTTCTACTCCCCCTCAGGATCGAGGGGATCATAGGGAAAAGCATCGCCATTGGCATCGTAAGACTCGGACCATCGAGGGAGCGAAGCCATCGACCTCGCCATCGTCCGAGCCACCGTAGAAGAAGCCCCGTCCAGGAAAGGCACCGACAATTCCTGCGACCGGGTCACCAAGGCAACCCTCACCCAATCAGGGTCTGGGAGCCGTGATTCCGCCTGTAAAGGTGGTCCCTCCGGCTATGCCTCTGCCTCCCTCTTCCGTTTCGGAGCCGGGGCTGCTTGCTCCAGGTCTCCGGGAAGAACTGGACCGGCTGGTTCAGGATGCCATCGACAAGGTGATGCAACATCTCCAGGTTCCTCCGGCACAGACGCCATCTGTGCAACCTGCCATTGACCCGATTCCAGCAGCGCTGGCACCACTGCTGGACAGGATGGAGGCACTAATGACTGCCCTTCTACCGATGATTCCCAGGTCTCCGATGGCTCCAATACCCTCCACTCTGACAGGGTCATCGGGAGGAGAAACACCGTTCCGTATCCCTCCATTAGGGGTGCTACTCAGCCATCGATGCCGACACGTCCCTTGCGATCGATTCCACCATCGATGCCGATACGTTCCTCGGCGCCACTGAGTCATCCTTCGAGGCCCTCGATGCCTGCACCGGTGCCATCGATGCCATCATCGGTGCCTCCGGTGATTCCTCCGATTTTCTCGGAACCTTCCGGTATCCACACCCCTTCACGTCCTAAAGGTAAGGATGCTGATCCTTATGATACTTAGGGTGATGATACTTCAACAGACACCAATGATTTACCTTCACCACCCTCTCCTACCGAGAGTAAAAAGCATTCTCCTCCTGAGGACCTTTCCTTTTAAATTTTGTTAAAGAAATGTCTGAGTTGGTTCCTTTTCAACTCCACATGGAACAGGATGATAGGCACCAGATGATGGAATTACTCCAATTTCTGGATTCCTCCAAGGTAATAACCTCTATTTATTTATTTATTTACAGATTTTTTTTTTTATATACCGGGGCACGTAGGTAACATCGCCTCGGTTTACATTCAAACATTAATTCAGCATAGCACTTTAAAATATAACATAGTAACTGAAAGAATACAATACCATGTATAACTTTGTATTAATAGAATAAAAATCAAAATATGAGTGACTGTGGAAATAGACTAGGATGAATAGTAGAGGACTCAGTTCATTAATAGTAGGCTTTTTTGAATAACCAGGTTTTTAGGTTTTGTTTAAATTTTTTGTGGCAAAGTTCCTGGCATAATTCAGAGGGCATGGTGTTCCATATAGTTGATCCAGCAATGATGAATGAACGTTCTTTCGTAGTAGAAAGATTGGTCAGATTAGGCGCGGGGATCTTCAGTTTAGCTAAATGCTGGAATCTAGTTGGGCGGATTGATGTTTTGAATTGTAGATGATCGGTGAACCAGTGCATATCTCTGTTGTGAATGGCTTTATGTATAAGCGTCATGGATTTATATATTATCCTGGAAGCCACAGGTAGCCAGTGCAAAGACTGAAGTGCTGGAGTAATGTGCTCGTGGCGGCTTGTGTCGGTGGTGATGCGGGCAGCTGCATTTTGTAACATTTACAAATGTTGAATTGAAGCTTTAGGTAGACCTAGTAGCAGTGCATTGCAGTAATCAATCTTTGATAAAATAGTTGCTTGTAAGACTGTGCGGAAGTCATATTGGTATAAGAGAGGTTTAATACGTTTTAGTGTGTGTAGCTTAAAGAAACCATTTTTAACCGTATCCGCGATGAATTTTTTAAACGTGAGATTGCTGTCAATGATGATACCAAGGCTGCGTACTTGCTGTGTCATAGTGGAGATGTCTTGTGTAAGACCAGTGTTGCTCAGTGTTGTATTTTTTTGGAGGTGAAATTATGATAAGCTCAGTTTTATTGGTGTTGATAGCCAATTGGTTGTCCGTGAGAATTGTTTTAATTTCTAATAAAGCTGCATTCCAAGTGTTCAGGGCATTTGTGATTGTGCTGGTAATAGGTATGAGTATCTGAACATCATCTGCGTAGATGAAGTGTTGAAGACCCAGTTTTGAAAGTAGCCGGCATAATGGTGTAAGGTAAATATTAAATAATGTAGAGGAGAGTGAGGATCCTTGGGGGACTCCTTGAGAGAGATTTCTTGGCTTGGATTCACTTCGTCCACATCTAACGCTGTAAGTTCTGTTGCTCAGGAATGACTGAAACCATAGTAGTGCCGAGCCAGAAATACCTATTTCAGAGAGGCGGATAATGAGGGTGTTGTGATTTACCGTGTCGAATGCAGCTGATATATCGAGAAGGGCAATGAGATATGATTTTCCAGCATCTAAAGCTTTTAGAAGTACCTCTGAAAGTGATATCAAAAGCGTTTCCGTGCTGTGGTACTTTCTGAACCCATATTGGGATGGGAAGAGTAGTTGGTGTTCAACTAAATAATCAGTTAGTTGTTTGTTGATAACTCTTTCCATAATTTTTGAAAGGAAGGGTAGGTTTGATACTGGTCGAAAGTTTGCTGGATCAGATGTATCTAGGTTAGATTTTTTCATCATAGGAGTTATGATAGCATGTTTGAGTACAGAAGGAACTATGCCTGTGGTGATGGATTTGTTAAGAATCTTTGCAATAGGTTTTGCTATTGTAGAACGTATTGAGAGAAGAGTCTTAGGAAGCATGATGTCTGTGGGGTGGAAAGCTGGTTTCATTTTATTAAGAATTGACTCAACTTCAATACCGGTAGTGATCTCAAGATTAGTTAGCTTTGTTTCGGATTTATTTTGAGTGGCTGATGTAGCTTGGTTGGTGTGTGAAGGAGCGGGACCAGGGATAGTAAGTGGGAATGCTGATGTGGGTGGAGTTGAAGTTAAGGTTTGAGTTCGGTGCAATTTGTGACTTAAATCGCATTAGAATAGAATGTATTTTGTTATAAAAGTACGTAGCTAGTTCCTCACATTTTGAATCATCGTCGTTGTTTGGGCTGGTGGGAGCTGGAGCAGTTACAAGGCTTTTGACATATTGGAAGAGTGCTTGAGGGTTGAATTGATATTGGTGGATTATGGCAGCATAGAAATCTTTCTTCGTTTTATCAGTGGTTTGGCGATATTTGTGTAGCAATGATTTGAATTTTAATAAAGTAGTAGAATTTTGGTTTCTGCGCCATTCTTTTTCTGTTTTACGTAGCTCCATTTTCATAGCTTTTAGATCCGGAGTATACCAAGGTTTTTTTTTTAATTATCTTTTCAGAATTGATTTCTTTGGATTGTATGGGACAGAGATTCTCTGCTATGTTACTGGTAATTTTAAACAAAGATGAGGTAGCTGTTTCTGCGTCTGTGAGATCTAAATTTTTGAGATCTTCTGATATCACATTATTAATTTCATCTGTTTGACCTTGTTTTCGGAAGTAGATAGTTTTTTTGCTGTGAACATTAGTTGGTGAGTGCTTTATTGTGCAGCAGGTATCAATCCGGAAGTGGTCAGACCAAGGAATAGGAGTGCAGCGGGGATGTTTTGTTTCAATAAGGGAGTTAGAAAAAATGACATCAAGGCTGTGACCAGCTTTGTGAGTCGGGTTGGTCACAGCTTGTTGAAAGCCTAGGGCATTAAGAGAGGTCAATAATGCTTCGCAGGCTGGGGTTAGTGGGATACGATCAAAGTGTAAGTTCAAATCCCCGAGTATAATTGTTGGGAGGCGTATATTAATGTTTTTGGTAATAAATTCTGTAAGGATAGATGGGTTATATGCAAGAATGCTGGGGGGGGGGAGTAGATCAGGCAAATTTGAAGTTCCTTGGATTTGAAAAGGCCAGTCTCAATTTTGTAAGAGGGGGAAGTAGTTTGAACTGTAAGGTTACATTTCTTTTTGGCAGCCAGGAGAATGCCTCCACCTTTCTTTTTGTTCCTTGGAATGGAAAAAACATTGTATGTGTCAGTGGGTAGTTGATTTATTATGGCTGTGTCGGTGTCTTTTAGCCATGATTCGGTGATCGCACATATGTCTGGCTTTTCTTCTGTGAGAATATCGCTTAGTAGTGTGATCTTTTTTAGTAGTGATTGTGAATTTAAAAGAAAAATAGAGAAAGTTATTAGACCTAACATTTGAGTGATAGGCGCTACCATAATGGGAGTTAATGTTCTGATTAATGGTGAGTGTTGGAGAAATCTAGCCGGTTTATGGTTCGCGTTGAAGTGTTTGATAGTGGGAATGTGGCGAGTGATCATTTCCATTTGGTGCACAGTGATAAGCAATTCTGTAGATCTCTTGAGTTTTAGCAAATTAGAAGGTTTGTTTTTTTTTCCATTCATCAAGTTCTTCTTGATCTTCTCAAGAAAAATTGGGAAAATCCTGGATCAATTGCTCCAGTGCACAGAAAAGCTGATACTACTTACTTAGTTCAATCAGCCCCAGGCTTTCAAAATCCCAGCTTTATCACCACTCAGTTGTGGTGGAATCTGCACAAAAAAGGGCAAAAAGGTCGAAACCTCACTCATCTACCCCTCCTCTTAAGGAACAAAAATTCCTAGACAACATTGGTCGATGAGTGTTTCAAGGGGCCATGCTCATCTCCCTCATTGCTGCCTACCAGCTTTATATGACCCAATATAATAGGGTCATCTTCAAACAATTACAGGACTTCTCCGAGTCCCTACCTGAACAATTCCAAGACCTGCTGCAAACCCTTGTGAACAAAGATTTGAGGCAGGCAAACATGAGATCCGCACATCTTATGATATTTTTGACACCACTACAAGAGTGTCTGCGGCAGCTATCTCAGCAAGATGGTGGGCCTGGCTCAAGTCTTATTTATTTAAAATTTTTTATATACCGATATTAGTGAACCACATCATACCGGTTTACAATTGAACTGACAGGTAGGGAAATACAATGAACAAGGGTGTGGGAGAGGGCAAAATAAATATTAAGACAGAGTGGAAATAAGAGGCAAACAACAGTCAACTTCATAATATATCAAATAGTAACGATATGTACAGAAAATACAATGTATGTACAGGGGTAAGCAAGAAAGGAAGGAAGGAGGATGGGATGGAAACAGGAGATAGGAGCTACAGGGGTTGAGGTATGGAGGGAAAACAGTAGATAGGTGACTGTTCGGTTTGTAATGACTAGTCAGGGAAGGCTTGCCTGAAAAGCCAGGTCTTTCATTTTTTCCTAAATTTTGAGGGGCAGGGTTCAAGGCGAACTGGCGTAGGAAGGGCGTTCCAGTGTTTAGGACCTGCAATGGAGATGGCTAGATCACGTGTGGATGAGAGATGAGCCTTTTTGAGTGAGGGAACTTGGAGGGTTCCTTTGTTGTTGGATCTTGTAGGTCTGTTTGAGCAAGTAGGGAGGAAGGGTTCGTCCAACCAGTTGGAGTTGTAGGAATAGATGGATTTGTGAATTATAGTGAGGGTTTTGAAAATAATGCGGGAGGGGATGGGGAGCCAGTGGAGGTCTTTGAGTATGGGGGTGATAATTGCAGATTTACGTGTGTTGGTAATGATCCTAGCAACGGCGTTTTGGAAAATTTGCAGCGGTTTTATGGAGGAGTAGGGGAGCCCCAGAAGCAAGGAATTGTGTAGTCAATCTTGGAAGTGAGGGTGGCTTGAATGACAGTCCGGAAGTCATGATGATGGAGCAGGGGCCTTAGTTTTTTGAGAATGTTGAGCTTAAAAAAGCCTTCTTTGAGAATGGAGCTAATATATTTTTTTAGATTTAGTTGCTGGTCCAGGAGGACCCCTAGGTCTCTTCTGACCTTTGCCCAGAAGTGCAGGATCGATTATCTAATCTACCATGCATTGGATATAATCTCTTCGGAGAACAGATACAGTGGATGGTAGCTGAATTAAAAGACCATCATGAGACTCTTAAACAGCTCTCTTTGATGCCTTCTGACTTCTCTTCAAAGCAGCCTTTCTGGAAGGACTCCAAGAAGTTGTTTTACCGTCTTAGGAAGGCCTACCCGCCACCACCAAGGTCACATGTCACCAGACCTTATCAAAAACCTCAGCCTCGCCAGGCTAGAAAGCAAAAACCTCAAGCAGCTCCCCAGCCAGAGCCTGCTTTAGGTTTTTGACTTCCATTTGGAGAGCAGCAGCCAGATTCCTCTGTCTCATATTCCAGTGGGAGGTCGATTGTGCCACTTCCACAACCTGTGGCATTCAATCACATCCGACCAATGGGTATTGACAATCATAACCCATGGTTACCATCTAAACTTCCTAGCCTTACCCCCAGACTTCCCGCCTCTGCAGATATGGAGAATATCCGACCACTCTACTCTGCTGGATCAAGAGGTTTCCCTCCTTCTCCAGGCAGGAGCAATAGAACCCGTTCCACACTCGCAGCGAGGCCTAGGGTTCTATTCCCGGTACTTTCTGATCCCCCAAAAATCGGGGGGCGTCTATCCAATCCTGGACCTACGTGCTCTCAACATGTACCTACAGTGGGAAAAGTTCAAGATGGTAACCTTGGGATCACTTCTACCTCTTCTTCAAAGAGAAGACTAGCTCTGCTCTCTGGACCTCCAGGACACCAACACCCATATTGCGATATATCCAGCTCATCGCAAGTACCTCAGGTTCTAAGTAGGCCCCAAGCACTATCAATACCGAGTGCTTCCGTTCGGCCTGGCGTCTGCTCCAAGAGTCTTTACCAAATGCCTCGAAGTCGTCGCAGCTTTTCTCAGAACCCAAGGTGTTCACATCTACCCTATCTGGACGACTGGTTAATCAGGGCCCCAACTCAGCAACTTGCTCAGTCGTCCCTGGATCTAACCCTTCACACTCTAATTTCGCTAGGATTTCTCATCAACTACGAAAATTCCTCTTTATTCCCATCTCAAACCTTGTCCTTCATTGGAGCAGACTTGGACACCTTGCGAGCAAAAGCTTTCCTACCGCGACAATAAAAACATAAGAACATAAGAAAATGCCATACTGGGTCAGACCAAGGGTCCATCAAGCCCAGCATCCTGTTTCCAACAGTGGCCAATCCAGGCCATAAGAACCTGGCATGTACCCAAAAATTGTCTATTCCATGTTACCATTGCTAATGGCAGTGGCTATTCTCTAAGTGAACTTAATAGCAGGTAATGGACTTCTCCTCCAAGAACATATCCAATCCTTTTTTAAACACAGCTATACTAACTGCACTAACCTCATCCTCTGGCAACAAATTCCAGAGTTTAATTGTGCGTTGAGTAAAAAAGAACTTTCTCCGATTAGTTTTAAATGTGCCCCATGCTAACTTCATGGAGTGCCCCCTAGTCTTTCTACTATCCGAAAGAGTAAATAACCGATTCACATCTACCCGTTCTAGACCTCTCATGATTTTAAACATCTCTATCATATTCCCCCTCAGTCGTCTCTTCTCCAAGCTGAAAAGTCCTAACCTCTTTAGTCTTTCCTCATAGGGGAGTTGTTCCATTCCCCTTATCATTTTGGTAGCCCTTCTCTGTACCTTCTCCATCGCAATTATATCTTTTTTGAGATGCGGTGACCAGAATTGTACACAGTATTCAAGGTGCGGTCTCACCATGGAGCGATACAGAGGCATTATGACATTTTCCGTTTTATTCAACATTCCCTTTCTAATAATTCCCAACATTCTGTTTGCTTTTCTGACTGCCGCAGCACACTGAACCGACGATTTCAATGTGTTATCCACTATGACACCTAGATCTCTTTCTTGGGTTGTAGCACCTAATATGGAACCCAACATTGTATAATTATATCATGGGTTATTTTTCCCTATATGCATCACCTTGCACTTATCCACATTAAATTTCATCTGCCATTTGGATGCCCAATTTTCCAGTCTCACAAGGTCTTCTTGCAATTTATCACAATCTGCTTGTGATTTAACTACTCTGAACAATTTTGTGTCATCTGCAAATTTGATTATCTCACTCGTCGTATTTCTTTCCAGATCATTTATAAATATATTGAAAAGTAAGGGTCCCAATACAGATCCCTGAGGCACTCCACTGTCCACTCCCTTCCACTGAGAAAATTGTCCATTTAATCCTACTCTTTGTTTCCTGTCTTTTAGCCGGTTTTCAATCCACGAAAGGACATCGCCACCTATCCCATGATTTTTTACTTTTCCTAGAAGCCTCTCATGAGGAACTTTGTCAAACGCCTTCTAAAAATCCAAGTATACTATATCTACCGGTTCACCTTTATCCACATGTTTATTAACTCCTTCAAAAAAGTGAAGCAGATTTGTGAGGCAAGACTTGCCCTGGGTAAAGCCATGCTGACTTTGTTCCATTAAACCATGTCTTTCTATATGTTCTATGATTTTGATGTTTAGAACACTTTCCACTATTTTTCCTGGCACTGAAGTCAGGCTAACCGGTCTGTAGTTTCCCGGATCGCCCCTGGAGGCTTTTTTAAATATTGGGGTTACATTTGCTATCCTCCAGTCTTCAGGTAGAATGGATGATTTTAATGATAAGTTACAAATTTGTACTAATAGGTCTGAAATTTCATTTTTTAGTTCCTTCAGAACTCTGGGGTGTTAACCATTCGGTCCAGGTGATTTACTACTCTTCAGTTTGTCAATCAGGCCTACCACATCTTCTAGGTTCACCGTGATTTGATTCAGTCCATCTGAATCATTACCTATGAAAACCTTCTCCATTACGGGTACCTCCTCAACATCCTCTTCAGTAAACACTGAAGCAAAGAAATCATTTAATCTTTCCGCAATAGCCTTATCTTCTCTAAGTGCCCCTTTAACCCACCGATCATCTAACGGTCCAACTGACTCCCTCACAGGCTTTCTGCTTCAGATATATTTTAAAATGTTTTTAGTGTGAGTTTTTGCCTCTACAGCCAACTTCTTTTCAAATTCTCTCTTAGCCTGTCTTATCAATCTCTTACATTTAACTTGCCAACGTTTATGCTTTATCCTATTTTCTTCTGTTGGATCCTTCTTCCAATTTTTGAATGAAGATCTTTTGGCTAAAATAGCTTCTTTCACCTCCCCTTTTAACCATGCCGGTAATCGTTTTGCCTTCTTTCCACCTTTCTTAATGTTTGGAATACATCTGGACTGTGCTTCTAGAATGGTATTTTTTTTAACAATGACCACGCCTCTTGGACATTTTTTACTTTTGTAACTGCTCCTTTCAGTTTTTTTCTAACAATTTTTCTCATTTTATCAGTTTCCCTTTTGAAAGATTAGCATGAAAGCCTTGGATTTGCACACTGTTCCTCTTCCAGTCATTAAATCAAATTTGATCATATTAAGATCACTATTGCCAAGCGGCCCCACCACCGTTACCTCTCTCACCAAGTCCTGTGCTCCACTAAGAATTAGATCTAAAATTGCTCCCTCTCTCGTCGGTTCCTGAACCAATTGCTCCATAAAGCTTTCATTTATTCCATCCAGGAACGTTATCTCTCTAGCGTGACCCGATGATACATTTACCCAGTCAATATTGGGGTAATTGAAGTCTCCCATTATTACTGCACTACCAATTTGGTTAGCTTCCCTAATTTCTCTTAGCATTTCACTGTCCGTCTCACCATCTTGACCAGGTGGATGGTAGTATACCTGAGGTAAGCCTGACCTGTGGCCCCTCGCAGGACTTCCCCTTGTGGGCGTGGTCAGCTGCCACAGTGTCCAAGGGTCCACCCAAACCTCACAAATTATAACAAGCTACAGGCTTGCTTATGATGGTGTTCCCCCTGCGTTTCCTTGTTTTCTGTGCTGTTGCTGACCTTGGACTGCTGTGGTGCCTGCCTCGACCCCGGACTGGATTCTGACCTTGCTACCTGCTTCCTGCACAGTTTGGATTACTTGCTGTTGGCCTGCTGCCCGCCCTGACCCCGGATTGGATATTGGACTTTGTTTGCCTTTTACCTGTCACGACCCCAGACTGGATATTGGACTCTGTTTAAACTGCTGCCTGTCACAATCGTGGAGTGGTTTTGGGTGTTCTTGGCAGGTTATCAGCTGATATACTGAGTTAAGGTAAGACTGCCTTCTACTAAGGGATTCACTAACAGGCTGCATAACATCCGTGGATCGAGGAAATCATAATGGGTAGAACTCTGGGTAGAGTAGACAAGCTTAGCCAAGACACCAGTTCAGTGGAGATGAAATTCCCTCCAGCGCCAGAGTCCACCAACACCAGGGTAGGATAGGTGCGCTGTGGGAGGATGATGGAGACTGGAGGTGTACATTGGGGAGCAGAAATGGCACAGCCGTTTCTGCTCCCTAGGTTGGGTAGTTTCCCTGCTGCACTGGCACTGAGCCAGAAGATGACCCTTCCTGGCGCAACAGAAGCAGATGCCCAAGGAACGCCTCTGCTGCCTTTCTTCTGGTGAGAGGTGGGTCTGACCCAATTGCATAGGCTCTTCGGAGCATGGAGAACTGACTTCAGGTGTGGAATTCGGCGTCAGGGAGCACGAGAAGGAAGGAGCCAGCAGTACTCGTTGGTGGGGTGGTCGGGATTCTTGAAGCTTTTGTTGGAGGTGGCGGTCGATCCTCCCTGCCAGGACTATCAGGATATCCAAACCATCAGAGAGGTCCTGGGTGGCGAGCTAATCTTTAATTCTAGGTGATAGGCCTTCCAAAAAGATACTTTGGAGGCTGTCCTCCCACCAGCCCAGCTCTGTAGTCAGAGTACGGAACTCAATAGCATATTCTGCCTGTGGTTTGGAACCCTGCTGGAGATGGAGAATGTTGAAACCAGCTGTGGTGATGCATTCCAGCTCATCGAAGAACTGCTTGAAGGTCGGTACAAAGCATTGCAGGTCCTGTAGAAGTAGGTCACCTCGCTCCCACAAAGGGGAGGCCCAAGCCAAGGCCTTCCCATCAAGCAAGGAAAGAATGAAGGTAGTCTTGACACTGTCAATGGGGAACTGAGCCAGTTGAAGGGAGAAATGCATGAAGCATTGGTTGAGGAAACCCCAACAATGCCTAGGATCTCCAGCATACCGAGGAGGGCTCGGGAGACTGATGGTCAGGGCTGCTGCTGCTGGTGGAATTGGTGCCAGGGACGAGGAACCATTGGGGCCAGCAGAGATGATAGCATCCAAGTGGCTGCAAGGCGCTCCACAGTGCTGGCTAGCATCTCGAGGCACTGATGCTGCTGCTGTATCTTTTGAGCGAGGCCAAAAATGGCCAGCAGACTGGGAAGATCTTCCAGGTCCATGGCCTCAGCAAACTGCTGCGCGGTGGACCCCTGGCCAAGATGAGGTTGGCGCCACCTACAGGCGGTGGCATGTGAGGGGGCACATGCCGAAGAGCGGGACCAAGCAGTGCGGGACTGACAGGGAACCAGAGCAGCTCGGACTGTAATGTACAGTCTCAGAAGACATTAGCACATATGTGTTAAAATTAGCATATTTTCAAATATAAAGGAAAGAATATTAGATGAAAATTAGGTTTTAGCTGGCACACACTGAATAGTATGGTATGGTTTTCTATATGTGCAATTTAGCATGAATCTGCAAGATCTGAAATTTAACATCCATTTTTTAATTGAGATTAAATGTTAGCATGCCCACCATGATCAAATGGTCTTCATGTCCTGTAGTAATCCCTGGCCCTCTCTTTCCCCCAGCACAACCATTGATGGGTCTCCTCTCAACAAATAACTTCCCCCACTCCCTACCCCATGACACAACCAGTAGGATACCACCATGCCCCAACATAAACACCCCAGTCCACATCCCTCCTCAACACAATCTGCAAGGGGCCTCTGTCCTCTTAAGTAACACCCCTCACTTCCAAAACCTGCAAGGGATCCTTGGTATCCTGAAGTAATAACTGAATTAAACCCTTTAATACAACTAGCAGGACATTGATGTCAATATACTGGATTTCCATAGTGATGTCACCAAAAGTGGGTTACTTGACATGCTCCTAGAAGTTGATTAAATGCCTCCATGATTATCTTGTCTAACTCTAATCTGAAGATTGCAAGTGATAGACCTCATAGTGGACTGAACATCTGAAAGGTCAAGCAAGAGTGCTGCTTAAAGCTTAGTGGATGACTTTTTGGAGGCCAGTGTAGCTTATCCTTTGTGTAAGAACCAGGTGATCCTCCAGAAATGGCACTTTCATGTCTAAATCCTCAAAGTGTTAACATGCTGAATCCTCAGTTCAAGACTCATACATTTCAATTCACAAGTCATATATTTCAATGACAAGGGATGACTTGTGTGAAGGAGTTGGCATTCTCATTGCTCCTTGGCCTATTCTCAGTGGTGTTTAAGCAGCTAAGCACTGCTTTGATGCTTAGGTACTAGTGTAGCTGAAGTCAACAACTTAGAACCACTTTCAGTTTGAGACTAGCTTTGAACTGGACTTAACTTGTCTTGGACATTGTTTTTCTTACCAAGCCCAAAACACTCTTGATGACAGTAGAAACAATATGAAGAGATATTGTGGCCTTTCTCCAAGCACTTGAAGCTTTTGACATGATAATCTGCCAGGTATAATTTATATATGCACTTTGAGCACCTTTAGAAGTTGCTGGCTCTTTTCTTAGCTATAGTTCAATAAATAATGAATACAAAATAAAAAGGGGAAGACATTTTCCCAATGAGAGACACATAACGAAAAAGACAACTTTGGGCAAGACACTAGCACCAAAGCTAAGAGTATGACTCACAAGACAGCAACAAAAAATGAATAAACTTAGAAAAATTCATATCTAAAAAGATAAAAATGAGAAGAAACAATAAAACCTGACAAAATATGCTTATTGATGATTAGAACAACAATCAAACTTTGATTGTCAAAACTGGCAGTGGCAGAGGTCTGATGGAATACCAAGGAATAGTTCGTCCAGTGGAGCATAGGGAAAGCTCATCTTTATTCAAACGTTTTCCTACAAAGTTCTGGGAGATGTTCTCTAGGGATGTGAATCGTTTTTCGACGATTAAAATTATCGTCCGATAATTTTAATATCGTCTTAAACCGTTATGGAACACAATACAATAGAGATTCTAACGATTTATCGTTATAAATCGTTAGAATCGTGAGCCGGCACACTAAAACCCCCTAAAACCCACCCCCGACCCTTTAAATTAAATCCCCCACCCCCCCGAACCCCCCCCCCAATGATTTAAATAACCTGGGGGTCCAGCGGCGGTCCGGAACAGCAGCGGTCCGGAACGGGCTCCTGCTATTGAATCTTGTTGTCTTCAGCCGGCGCCATTTTCCAAAATGGCGCCGAAAAATGGCGGCGGCCATAGACCAACACAATTCCACGGCAGGAGGTCCTTCCGGACCCCCGCTGGACTTTTGGCAAGTCTTGTGGGGGTCAGGAGGCCCCCCCAAGCTGGCCAAAAGTTCCTGGAGGTCCAGCGGGGGTCAGGGAGCGATTTCCCGCCGCGAATCGTTTTCCGTACGGAAAATGGCGCCGGCAGGAGATCGACTGCAGGAGGTCGTTCAGCGAGGCGCCGGAACCCTCGCTATTCACTATGTTATAGCCTAAGAAAGAAGACCATAGTCACTGTTTAAAACAACTTTGTTAAACTTTAGCTTCAAAAAGTACATTCTTTATACATGGATTGCTCATGCTGTACTTACCTGGTAGTTGAAAAGTGTCTAGTTCATGAAGACATAAGGCGAGCTCTAGTGTCGTTGAAATGTCTGTTTTCAGCAACTGTATAATTTTACCCTAAATTAAATTAAAAATTCATAGTTAATGGATAAAATCAGATCTATATATTCATCTCACAAAAATCTGTTTAGATGTAGCATCTTTAACTTTGAGCTCAAATGATCACAATTTTGGACTTTGAACATTTTTCAGCAGAAAGTTATTGATTTTGCTGCATAAAGCTAAATTTCTCAACTGTACAGGTGTTCTCCACAAACACCCGCTGCCACTGTACTTGTCTCCTCAATCTTTATAGTAAGCAAATCTTAAACTCCAAAGGGGAAGAGGGTGGAATTGTAAGGCTGATATGTCCTCCTGTCTATGGAGAATACCTGTTATAGATGAGTAACTTAGCTTTTTCCATGGACAAGCAGGACAAAGATCAGTCACACATGTGGGGATTTCCAAGATGAGGGTATCATGAAAATGTTTATTATGCTATTATGTTGTTAGTGGAACATGCAACTTGATTTATGCCACATGATGGAGGGAAGAGTTGAAGGGATAAATTAAATAAGCTCTTTAGAACTCCCTGTCCAAAACTGCTAAATTGACATGAAGGCAGTAATGAGTAGTAATGGTGAGGTGCATTTTCACCCACAGTGAGGCTCAGCTAGTTAGTCATATATAGATAATGCTGTTACCTGAACCTCGGTATAAAAAAGTTATTTACAAACAAACAAACAAATAAATAAATAAATAAATAATTAATTAATTAATTATCCGGTTAACTAGCAGGGTATATTCAGCAGCCCGACCAGAGTTAGGCTCATAGGTTAAGCAGCTAACTCTGAATATCGGAGTTAGCTGCATAACTTATGCAGCTAACTCTGCTCTGCCCAGAAACGCCTTCTGCCTACCCCCAAAATGCCCTCAACTTATGTGCCTAAATTCTAGAATTTAGCTGCATATGGCTCTCAATATATCTTGGTAGCCATTTAGACAGATAACTTTTCAGTTAAAAGTCTAAATGGCTTTTGAATATCAACTTTAGTGTGAATGGAAGACCAGGTAGCAGCCTTGCATATATCTTTTATAGAGGCAGAGCAAAGATGTGCTAAAGAAAATGCTGTAGCCCTGACCTGATGGTCTTTCACTTTAATTTGAAGATGCTTTCCTGATTGATTATAATGGTAAGAGATGCAATCAGATATCCATGTCAAAGAGTTATTTTAGTAACTAAAGAACCTTGTTTGGCTGGGTTGAATGTGGTGAACAGTTTGTAAGACTTTGTTGTTAGAAAAGGTCTTCTGCAGTCTAATGTATGACGTTTCTGCTTGTCCTTATTGGAATGTGGTCTTGGAAAAAATGTTGGTAATAAATGGATTGATTTAAATGAAATTGAGACAACTTTTGGTAGACATTTTGGATGAGTTTTCAAAACTACTCTGTCGTGGAAAATTTGAGTATAGGGAGAGTGAGAGACTAAAGCTTGCAATTCAGTTATGGGTCAATTTTCAAACCCCGGTGTGCGCAAATACTGGGAGATATGCATGTGGCTGGGCTGTGCTTGCTGAGCACATTTTCAAAGCAGCCCGGCGGCCACCACTCCCTCTTCTCCAGCCTGTTAACCTTAGGCGTGTGTACGCACCTCTCTGGACTTTAAAGGGGCCGCAGTGGGAAAGCCTCCCGTGACCCCAGATGAGGACCTCAACCAGCTTCCCTATATAAGGCAGGTTCAGATGTTCAGAGCTTGCCTTGGCAACAGGTTTCCATGCTTTCCAGTCATGCACTTCATTGCTACTCCTGTTCCAGTACCTGCTCCAGTTCCAGTTCCTGTTCCACTACCTGCTCCTGCTTACCTTCTGATGGACCTCCTTGGCTTTGACCCTCTGCTTGGACCTGACCTTGCCTCTAGCCACCTACCTCGACTCTCTGCCTGGACCTGACCTCGTCACTAGCCGCCTGCCTCGACTCTCTACCTGGACCTGACCTCGTCACTAGCCGCTTGCCTCGCCCCTCATCTGGACCCAACCTCAGATCTCGTCTCTTCCTTCTGGGACCTTTCATCTCCCCTGCCACATGGCACTCTGCCTCTGGACATGTTCTCCGGGATCAACCACGTGGAGGCCTGCCTAAGTCCAGCTGGCCCCGGGGAACGAGGTCTGGTATTGGCAAAGCTCCTGTTGGCCTCCGTTTCCCGACGGTGGGGACCTATGGGGGCTTCCCCCATGGGTGGCACCAACACCACCTCGGGCCAAGAGTCTACCTCCACAACAACCATCACCCTAATGATATATTGTCAAGCTCTCTATCAAACTAACACCTTGTTGAAATTCAGCTGGACTTTGGTGACTATAAGCCCCAAAATGTTTACCTGGAGCGGAACACTTCACTATTAGAGGACAAACAATTTCCATCACTGATTCAAGCAGCTGTTTCTGACTTCAGTACACAAAACCCTGTGTCAGATTATACACCTGTCCTGAAGGAAACCTTTAAGGCCCTTTTCAGGGGGAAACTGATACCTTATGTAAATTTTCTTCACAAGGATAGTAGAAAAAAGGCTTATATTTGAGCTGACATTAAGGAGCTAGAGCTCCAAAACAAAATGGATTTTTCCAATTGTACTTTGAAATTACTTGAACAGAAATGAGTGAGTTGAAGTCACCAGAAATTGGAAAAATTCAAAAGTGTTGAAATTCATAAGCTTAAGTTTCATAAGTACAATAATAAACCAGGGGCTTTTTTAGCTAGAGGAGTCAAGAAGAAAGCTAGTCGGTCCAATGTGGTCAAACTTCAGAAAGAATCAAGAGCAACAAAGAGCTGTTGATTCCCAAAAAATCAATTTCAAAAGGAGGGAAACAAAAACAATTCAAAAAATAAGACATAACAAGGTGTCAGCAAGCCTGTCAGTGTGCCTTTCAGTGATTGGGCCACCCGGTCAACTCAATCATTCATCTCGTGAGCAAACGCAACTTTTTTGGGGTGGAGTTTTTCATTTTTAGAGAGAGAGTGAGAAGCTTCAGAAAAGCCACGGAGTTGATATTTCTGATCCAGCAGAAATTTATAAATTATTTGTTCAGTATTTTTCCGCTCTTTACATTGACTCAGATGAGATTAGTAAACCTGAAATCGGGCAATATTTTGTGTGGCTTAACTTGCCTAGTTTACAAGACAGAAGGCACTGCTGTCAACTCCTATCATGTTCTTAGAAGTTCAAGAGGCGGACATGGCATTATTTGATGGAAAATGTCCAGCCCTGCATAGGTACCATATTGACTTTAATAAGAAATTTCTACTAACAATTGTGCCTTTCCTGTTTTAGACTTTTAATGCTGCAGGGATAAGCGGAGTTATACTAGGGGATATGGATGATAATTTATCTTGTATCTATAAAAAGGGGAGAGATGCAATGGAATGTGGTTCTTACCATCCTAGCTCTCTCCTTAATTCTGATATTAAAATATTAAGTTCTTGCAACTGCAGTTGGAGAAAGTTTAACATGGTCTGGTTCATGTGGACCAGACAGGTTTAATGAAGGGCAGGTTTTCTATGTTTAACCCTACAAGATTGTTTAATATTCTGCAGCTTACAAAGAGGAGAGGCAGCTCTGGGTTGATACTACTTTTGGATGCTGACAAGGCCTTCAGTTGCCTTACATGGTCTTTTCTTTTCGAGGTACTAGAATAGGTTGATCTTTCTGACCTTTTTATAGCCTGGATTATGTCCATGCATGCGAAACCTAGGGCATGTCTTATCATAAATGGTTCTCTTTCCTCTTATATAAAGATCGGTAATGGTACCAGACTGGGGTGCCCCTTATCTCTGCTGATCTTAGTTATTACCAAGAGGTCAATGGCAAGAGCAGAGATCATACTCTGATTTTAAATGTAGTTTGGGGGGGGGGGGGAGAAAACATAACATTTCTCTATATGCTGATGATGTTTTGCTGTATATGACCAAACCTAGGGGCTCTCGTTCAGTTTTTTTGGGCCTCTTAGAGGTATACGGATCTGTAGCGGGTTACAAAATTAACCTTGACAAATTGGAAATATTCCCCTTGTGCCTCAAAATGTCAATCCCTGACTGTCTATCCTCTTTTAGGATAGTTAAAAATGGTTTCGGTATTTAAGAATTCTTATCGTAAGGGACCTTAAAGATCTTTTTCTAAAAACTAAGGGGTAGATTTTTAAAAAAAGCGCGTTCGCGTACTTTTGTTTGCGCACCAGGCGCAAACAAAAGTACGCTGGATTTTATAAGATACGCGCGTAGCCGCGCGTATCTTCTAAAATCCTGGATCGGCGCGCGCAAGGCTGCCGATTTTGGGCAGCCGGTGCGCGCTGAGCCGCGCAGCCTGTCACCGTTCCCTCCGAGGCCGCTCCGAAATCGGAGCGGCCTCGGAGGGAACTCTCTTTCGCCCTCCCCTCACCTTCCCCTCCCTTCCTCTACCTAACCCACCCTCCCGGCCATATCTAAACCTCCCCCTTACCTTTGTCCGTAGATTTACGCCTGCGAGAAGCAGACGTAAATCTACGCGCGCCAGCGGGCTGCTGGCGCGCCGTGCTCCGACCCGGGGGCGTGGTCAGAAGGCCTGGACCACGCCCCCGGGCCGGCGCCACGCCCCGGTCCCGCCCCCGAAACGCCGCGCCCCGCCCCGAAACGCTGCGTCATCGGGTCCCGCCCCCCGAAACGCCCCCGACACACCCCCTTCCAAAAACCCCGGGACCTATGCGCGTCCCGTGGCTCTGTGCGTGCCGGCGGCCTATGGAAAATAGGCGCGCCAGCGCGCAAGGCCCTGCTCGCGTAAATCCAGGCGGATTTACGCGAGCAGGGCTTTTAAAATCTGCCCGTAAGGGTTTAGAATTAGTAAGGTTAAACAAGACTTATTAAATTGGGGGGTCCTGCCCATATCTTAGGCAGGTAGAACTAGTACATTAAAATTGAATCTTTTGTATCTGTTTAAACACATTCCATATAGTATCCCTTCCAATGTATTTGTGGACCTGCATAGCCTTATGACCAAATTTATCTGGCAAAACAAGTGGGTCAGAATTAAATTAAACTGGCTTTGGTTTACAAAGCAACAAGATGGTATGGCTCTACTCAGTCTTAGGATATATTACTAGGTGACCAGACTGGTTTGCCTGAGGTCTTGTTTATGGGATGGAGAAGATAATTGGTTAACAATGGAGAAAGAACAGGTGCAGGAAATTAATCTTGTCACATTACTTTTTCTATCACTGATATCTCCTGTTAGACGGAGGATAAGTAGAGAGAGCCTCATTCTCAAACACACCCTACAGATCTGGAAACAGGTCACGTATATATTAGGTAAGGAATTTGAGCCTCTGTTGCCTATGGTTCTTATATATAAGAATTTTAATATATCCGAGTGTACCTATTCCACTGCATTTAAGGACTGGATAGATAAGGACCAAATTTTTGTGGCCCAGCTTTGGCAAGACACTGGCCTCCAATCATTTGCTAAGTTTAATCAGGACTTTTGAGTTACTGGATCATACATATGTTAATTATCTTCATTTGATGGAGGCATTGGCTAGTCTGGTAAAATATCAGGACCTATGAGGCCAATGTCCAGAATGGAGGACTTTTTGAATGATCCTAATTCCTCATGTTTAGTCATTATTATTTCACTGCTTCCTTATTACTCCTCTTTTATCTTTCTTCTTTTTCTTCTTCATATTCTTATTATTATCTTTTGATTGATTTACCTGCTGGTTTGCCATGTGCTGCATGTATTTTGATTTCCTAAAACAAGTTATTAAGTAAAGAATGAAAAAAAAAATAATCTGCGCACATTCAAGTAAATTTTCAAAGGGCTGCGCACATAAAAAACAGGGGTTATGCGTGAGTTTGGGCCTTGCGTGCACTGCTCACATTTTAGAATGAACCCGGCCCATGCTCGTAACAGCCTTTAGCTGCTGTCCCAGGGAAGTGCGCACCAGCAGCCTGCCGGCACGCGCAGATTACTTCTGCACCGGAGGAGCAGAAAGTAACAAAATAAAAAAGTTAGGGATAGGTAGGATTTAGTTAGGGAGGAAAGGGGAAGAGGTAGAAAGGGTAGGGTTAGGGAGGCCCAACTACGTTGCCGTGAATAGGTTATAAATCTCCCCCCCCCCTCGTGCATGAGTTGCGGGCTGTCCACACAATCCAGTGCACATCTACGTGCGGACATCGGATTTTACAATATGCGTGTGCAACGATCAGTCTAAAAGTCCACTTAAAGAGGGTTTGTTCTGTTTTCCCAAGATATATAGGACCTCTAAGATGTTCACACTCTTACCAAATATTTTTCCTGTTTGCATTTGCAAGGAGATATTTTCATTTTTAGATCCTCCCCAGGTGTTGGCCATTTCCCTGTTTTGGGACTGGTCAGTTCTCCCCTTTATAAACTGGGCTGAGCATGCTCAAATTGTGTTTGGCTGTAAGTTTGGCTTGGAAAGCACTGGAATATTTGGTGCTGGTGATCCCAGGAGGCTCTGCCACCTGCAAAAAGGGATAATGTGGAAAAAATACTATATTTGTGTTCACATGGACCAAGAAGGGTTTTGCCTGCATGAGGAGAAGCTGAGAAGAAAGATTTTTTTACTTTCAGAGAGGAGATTTCTTTTCCTTGATCTGCCCAACCTAGAAGGAAACCCCCTTTCTTGGAAGAAGTAGGATTGAGTCTGCCTGTCTTTTACCAGTCAAGTGGGCTAGCAGTGCTCTGAGAGAAGAGAGTTGTTATTAGAAGAGAACTTAGTTTTTCTATTTTGAGGGGAGGAATTGTTTCAGCCTTCATTGTCTGACCCATCTTTAAAGCATTATTTCCCTTTTTCAACATTAGGAAAAGAAGTTGGAAGCATGACTATCTGAGACACCCAGTCACCACACCATGGGCCCTGGAGGCTTAGATCCTTCTCCCCACCGGTGGAACCCCAGCACACAGGGTCAGAAGGCTGATGCAAGAGCGAAAGATTAGAGGCCCAGGATGGTGAGAAAGGCCCTGGGCATTTCTGTAACCTCTGTATTAGAAACTCTAAAACTAAAAGGAAGATACATGTGTTATTTTGAACATAGGATGATGATATTTTTCCTCTGTGGACAAGCAGGACAGGGATCAGCCACACAAGTGGGGATGTCATTTGATGATGCCAAGAGAAAAACTCTCTCAGAACTCAGAAACCTAGAAGGTTTTTCTGTGTATGTGCAGACCTTCCGACACAGCAGCCACTGCTGCATAAGACTTTCAATCATTAATTCTACTAGCATGAAAGGAAGTTTTTTTGATGTCTCTCTTCAGCCACTCATTGAGGATTTTTGCTTTTGTGTTTTTGTTTTCTTTTTCTTTTTCTTCTATTACCAAATTATGGGGGTCATTTATCAAAGTGCTATATGGCATTTCTGCATGCGTTAAGCACCTTTAACGCATGCGAAAACGCCTTTAATCATGCGATAGCAACATAACGCATGGTGCGATACAAATCAGAAAAAAAAGAGGAGTTAGGGGTGGGCTAACTTTTGCGAAGCCCTATCGCATGGCTTTAACGTGGATTTTCACACCCGTTTTCATTTGCGTTAGGCTGTGTTATAGGGCTTTATCACGTGTTGTGATGTTTTCACAGATGCCGTTTTTAGTAGTTTTAAGCTCCTGGAGAGCCAGCCTAGCCATCAGGGCCATCCTACAACCACTGGAGAAGGGGGAGGGGGGGAGGAGAGAGAGAGAGTCTGTTAGACAATATGACATTCTATATATCTCCTATTGTAAGAGGGGAAGTGTTACAACCTCTTCAGTCTTTCCTCAAAGGGGAGCTGTTCCATCCCCTTTATCATTTTGGTTGCCCTTCTCTGTACTTTCTCCATCGCAACTATATCTTTTTTGAGATGCGGCAACCTGAATTTTACACAGTATTCAAGGTGTGGCCTCACCATGGAGCGATATAGAGGCATTATGACATTTTCTGTTTTATTAACCATTCCCGTCCTAATAATTCCTAACATTGTTTGCTTTTTTGACTGCTGCAGCACACTGAGCCAATGATTTTAAAGTATTATCCACTTTGATGCCTAGATCTTTTTCATGGATGGTAGCTTCTAATATGGAACCTAACATCGTGTAACTACAGCAAGGGTTATTTTTCCCCATATGCAAACACTTGCACTTGTCCATATTAAATTTCATCTGCCATTTGGATGCCCAATCTTCCAGTCTTGCAAGATCCTCCAGTAATGTATCACAATCCTCTGGTGATTTAACTACTCCGAATAATTTTGTATCATCCGCAAATTTGATAACCTCACTCGTCGTATTCCTTTCCAGATCATTTATATATATATATATATATATATATATATATATATATATATATATATATATATACATATATATTGAAAAGCACAGGTCCAAGTACAGACCCCTGAGGCACTCCACTGTTTACCTTTTTCCACCTAGAAAATTGACCATTTAATCCTACTCTCTGTTTCCTGTTTTTTAACCAGTTTGTAATCCACAGTTTGTAATCCACAAAAGGACATCGCCTCCTTCTTAGAAGCCTCTCATGAGGGACTTTGTCAAACGCCTTCTGAAAATCCAAATACACTACATCTACCGGTTCACCTTTATCCACATGTTTATTAACCCCTTCAAAAAAATGAAGCAGATTTGTTAGGCAAGACTTCCCTTGGGTAAATCCATGTTGACTGTGTTCCATTAAACCATATCTTTCTATATGCTCTACGATTTTGATCTTGAGAATAGTTTCCACTATTTTTCCCGGCACTGAAGTCAGGCTCACTGGTCTATAGTTACCCAAATCACCCCTGGAGCCCTTTTTAAATATTGGGGTTACATTGACCAACCTCCAGTCTTCAGGTACAATGGATGATTTTAATGATAGGTTACAAATTTTAACTAATAGATCAGAAATTTCATTTTTGAGATCCTTCAGTACCCTAGGATGCATACCATCTGGTCCAGGTGATTTGCTACTCTTTAGTTTGTCAATTTGGCCTACTACATCTTCCAGGTTCATAGAGATTTGGGTCAGTTCATCTGACTCATCTCCCCTGAATATCATCTCCGGCACTGGTATCTCTCCAACATCCTCATTAGTAAATATAGAAACAAAGAATTAATTTAGTCTTTCTGCAATGGCCTTATCTTCCCTAAGAGCCCCTTTAACCACTCTGTCATCTAATGGTCCAACCGACTCCCTCACAGGTTTCTTGCTTCGGATATATTTTTAAAAGTTTTTATTATGAGTTTTTGCCTCTATAGCCTGCTTCATTTCAAATTCTTTCTTTGCCTGTCTTATAAATGTTTTACACTTAACTTGACAATGCTTATGTTTTATCCTATTTTCTTCAGATGGATCCTTCTTCCAATTTTTGAAGGATTTTATTTGGCTAAAATAGCCTCTTTCACCTCACCTTTTAACCATGGCGGTAATTGTTTTGCCTTCCTTCCACCTTTCTTAATGTGTGGAATACATATGGACTGCGCCTCTAGGATTGTTTTTTTAAACAATGTCCATGCCTGTTGAACACTTTTTAACCTTTGCAGCTGCTCCTTTCAGTTTTTTTCTATTTTCCTCATTTTATCAAAGTTTCTAACACTAAACTTTTGAAAGTTTAGTGTTAGAGCTGTAGATTTACTTATTGTCCCCCTTCCAAATATTAGTTTAAATTTGATCATATTGGGGTAGATTTTAAAAGCCCTGCGCCGGCGTGCCTATTTTGCATAGGCTGCCAGCACGCACAAAGCCCCGGGATGCGCGTAAGTCCTGGGGATTGCTAAAATGGGCGGTCCGGGGGTGTGTCTGGGGTCCGGGGGCGGGTCTTGCGTGCGCCGACCCCGGATTTTAAAAGATACGCACGGCTACGCGCGTATCTTTTAAAATCCGGCGTACTTTTTAAAAAAATGTTCCCCATTATGATCACTGTTGACAAGTGGCCCCACCACCGTTCCTCTCTCACCAAATCCTGCGTTCCACTAAGAATTAAATCTAAAATAGCTCCCTCTCTTGTTGGTTCCTGAACCAATTGCTCTATGAAGCAATCATTTATTACATCCAGGAACTTTATATCTGTAGCAAGTCCTGATGTTACATTTACCCAGTCAATATTGGGGTAATTGAAATCTCACAATACACTGGTGCAGGATAAGTGTTCAACCACCATTAAATTCTTTGGTGTGTTTTTATTATAGTGTCAAATATCAGGCATAAGAATATTCATACAGGCAACTCCATGAATTCAGAAAACAGAATTTTAAACCGGTCCCCCGACACGGTCCCGTGTTTCGCTAGGCTGCGTCGGGGGGGACCATCGGTATATTCAGAATCTAGAGTGTAAAAACAAATAAAATAGTATCAAAAACTATGGTGACAAAGGCTACAATAGTGACATCTGTATAACAGCTTTACATACCTCTAAAGTACAATCCGGAGCGCGCAGGCTCTCACAGATGTGAGCCATTTAAACATGGAAAAAAGGCGTGAACGTGGCAGCTCTCGCGAGAGCTGTCAAAATTCAGCGGGTCTCGATGGATACATCCCTAATAAAACAAGTGCCACTCGATTTCCTTGTTAAGGCCCTGGGGGACCACAGTCTTAAGTGTAAAGATCCACCTTTGCTCTCTCCGACCAAGAATCGAAGGGAAGTCACCACCCCGAAGGGGGCGACGTACCACCTCGATAACTGTGAAGGAAAGATCTGAGACTATGTGGCCACATTCAATCCAGTGTGAAACTAAAGGCTCATCCACTCTGTGAAGGCGAATATTCGAACAGTGTTCAATCATACGAGTCTTGAGCATGCGTGTAGTTTTGCCCACATAGAGTAAAGGGCATGGGCATTGTATAATGTATATAACCCCTCTGGTGAGACAGTCAGACATGGAACGTAATTTAAAGACACGCCCCGTACTGGGATGTACAAACTCAGAGGTGGGAGTCGTGTGGCTGCACATAGTGCAGTGGCCACACGGACCATGTGTGCCAAAGCTGTCTAATATACCATCAAAGGGGGCTGTATGAACCAGACGGTCCCTCAAATTTGTGCCACGCCTGAAAGTAAAACGTAACGGGCTATCTAAGAGGTCAGTGAGGGCTAATGCTGACCAGTGTCGCCTAATCATCGTAGCAATGGCTCTCCCCTTGATGGAAAAGGGTAAAATGCAGTTATTGGTCTCATCAACTGTACGTGTGGCCTGCAAAAACAGCCAGTCCCTGTTGGAGTATAGAGCCCTTTTAAACGCTCTTTTGACTACTCTCTGAGGGTAGCCCCGCTCCAAAAATCGATCAGTCATCACACGTGCCTGCGCTAGAAATTCTAAGCGGGTGGAACAAAGGCGGCGTAAACGTAAAAACTGCCCAGAGGGGATATTATCACGTAAAGCCCGGGGATGGCAGCTCTGGTACTGTAACAGGGTATTCCGATCGGTCTCTTTTCGGTATAAAGTAGTTTCAAACCCATCTGCCCCTGCTGTAATAGTGATGTCCAAAAATGCTATCGTGCGGGGATTAATGCAAAAATTAAACTGAATATGTTCACTGACAGAATTGAGCCAATCCAAAAAACAGTAAAATTGGATATCTGTCCCAGTCCAGATAAGTAGAACATCGTCAATATAACGACGCCAGACATAAATGAACTGGGACCAATCTGAAGGGTAGACAGACTGACACTCAAAATGGTCCATGAATAAACAGGCCAGACTGGGGGCCATAGTGGCCCCCATAGCTGTGCCCTTAATTTGCTGGAAACAGACATTCTGAAACTGAAAAAAATTATTCGTGAGCGCTATTTCTGCCAACTGAGTCAAAAATGTAGTGGACACACGATGGGCACGGGGACGTTTGTCCAAAGTATGTGAAATTACCTGTAAAGCCTCAGTTTGGGGTATGTTAGAATATAGAGACACCACATCCAACGTGACAAGAAAAAATGATTCAGAGGGAATATTCAACTCGTCCAAAAGGGAAATCAGGTGTGTGGAATCCCTCACATACGATTGGATCTGTGGCACAAAGGGCTTTAAGAAATAGTCCACAAACTGGGACAGCGGTTCTAGGAGAGAGCCAATGCCCGAAACGATGGGGCGACCTGGGGGATGTATTAACGTTTTATGAATTTTTGGTAATGTATAAAACTGTGGCATGACGGGAAAGGGCGTAGTAAAAACATTTTGCTCCCTAGTTGTAATCATATGGTGATCAACTGCGTCCTGAGCATTAGCCCTCACTGACCTCTTAGATAGCCCGTTACGTTTTACTTTCAGGCGTGGCACAAATTTGAGGGACCGTCTGGTTCATACAGCCCCCTTTGATGGTATATTAGACAGCTTTGGCACACATGGTCCGTGTGGCCACTGCACTATGTGCAGCCACACGACTCCCACCTCTGAGTTTGTACATCCCAGTACGGGGCGTGTCTTTAAATTACGTTCCATGTCTGACTGTCTCACCAGAGGGGTTATATACATTATACAATGCCCATGCCCTTTACTCTATGTGGGCAAAACTACACGCATGCTCAAGACTCGTATGATCGAACACCGTTCGAATATTCGCCTTCACAGAGTGGATGAGCCTTTAGTTTCACACTGGATTGAATGTGGCCACATAGTCTTAGATCTTTCCTTCACAGTTATCGAGGTGGTACGTCGCCCCCTTCGGGGTGGTGACTTCCCTTCGATTCTTGGTCGGAGAGAGCAAAGGTGGATCTTTACGCTTAAGACTGTGGTCCCCCAGGGCCTTAACAAGGAAATCGAGTGGCACTTGTTTTATTAGGGATGTATCCATCGAGACCCGCTGAATTTTGACAACTCTCGCGAGAGCTGCCACGTTTGCGCCTTTTTTCCATGTTTAAATGGCTCACATCTGTGAGAGCCTGCGCGCTCCGGATTGTACTTTAGAGGTATGTAAAGCTGTTATACGGATGTCACTATTGTAGCCTTTGTCACCATAGTTTTTGATACTATTTTATTTGTTTTTACACTCTTGATTCTGAATATACCGATGGTCCCCCCCGACGCAGCCTAGCGAAACACGGGACCGTGTCGGGGGACCGGTTTAAAATTCTGTTTTCTGAATTCATGGAGTTGCCTGTATGAATATTCTTACGCCTGATATTTGACACTATAATAAAAACACACCAAAGAATTTAATGGTGGTTGAACACTTATCCTGCACCAGTGTATTGTGTGACTTGCTTACGTGCAAGGTTTTGCTTCTTCTCGTTTTGGACTGGTAATTGAAATCTCCCATTATTATTGCACTGCCAAATTGGTTTGCTTCCCTGATTTCTCTTAGCATTTCATCATCTGTCTGACCATTTTGTCCAGGTGGACGGTAGTATACTCCTATGACTATACTCTTACCCAACACACATGGGATTTCTACCAATATTTATTTATTTATTTAAAAACTTTTCTATACTGTCGCTAAGTTATATACCATTGCAACAGTTTACAAATAGGCACTTAGACTAAGGTATTTAATGTAGGTTATCATACATTCTAACAGGTGCCAATAAAGTTCGGTTACAATTTCATAAATAAAATCAATATTTGAGCAAGGTTGGTCTAGTCCAAGTATATTATTGAGTTACTATCTCTTTGAGATATTACTTCTTAAATGTAGAATTGCATAAAATCATTCTCATCTGCGTTTCCGTGTACTTTCATTCTCTACCCTCCAGACTCTTTAGTGAAGGCTTTTTTAAAGAGTCATGTTTTTAAATTTTTCTTAAAAGTTTTGCGATTATTCTGTAATCTGAGTTCAGGGGGCATCGTGTTCTGTAGTATGGGCCCAGCCAATGATAAAGCCCTTTCTCTCACTTGGGTTAGTTTTGCTGACTTTACTGAAGGGATTGTTAGTAGTGCTTTGTTTGCTGAGCGGAGGTTTCTTTGTGGGACGTGTACTCGTAAGGCTGTATTTAGCCAGTCTGCTTCTTTATCATATATTAGTTTGTGTATGGTACATAAAGGGTTGTATTTTATCCTGTATTCGATAGGCAACCAATGTAAGTCTGCTAGAGTTTCAGTTATATTGTCTCTCCTCTACTGAGCATTTAGTCTCTTGTATGATCTTTATCCTGTTGGACTCTATACCCTCTCGGACATAAAGTGCCATACCCCACCAAGTTGATCCTCCTTTTCATTGTGATATAATTTGTACCCTGATATAGCATTGTCCTATTGGTTATCCTCCTTCTACCAAGTCTCTGTGATGCCAATTATGTCAATCTCATCATTTGCTGCTATGCACTCTAACTCTCCCATCTTACTTCTTAGACTTCTGGCATTGGCATACAGATATTTCAAGGTGTGTTTTTTGTTTGTATTAAAAACTTGCTTTTCAGTTGTTAGGGAGAATTCAGAATTCATTAGCTTTGATGATTTTTTACATATAGGCACACGGACTACATTTGCTTTTATTGGAACGTCTCTGTTGGGTGCCCTAACTCCCCTGTTTCATTAGTATCCTTCAAGGATACATTTCTCCGAATCATGCACTACTGAGTGACTGTCAGCTTTCCACCTTGTTCTAGTTTAAAAGTTGCTCTATCTCCTTTTTGAAAGTTAGTGCCAGCAGCTTGGTTCCACTGTGGTTAAGGTGGAGCCCATCCTTTCGGAAAAAGTCTTCCTCTTCCCCAAAAGTTTCCCCAGTTCCTTACAAAACTGAATCCCTCTTCCCCACACCATCGTCTCATCCATGCATTGAAACTCTGGAGCTCTGCCTGCCTTTGGGGACCAAGGAGAATCGGTAATTGGAAACGCCCTTTATTTAGTGATGCCCGACTCTGGCCGAGTTTCACGCTCTCTCATAGAGCTGCCTCACGGGCAACTGAAACCAAATACAAACCAATTAAAAACACACATAGAATTAAAGTCAATAAACAACATGTATAGGTGTACAAACACATAACTCAAAATAAAACATTCAAATGTGATAGAAACACAATGGTACGCAGAAATATGTGAAGTAATGAATATACAATCATAAATGAGTAACTGTGTTGGTACATAGACAGTGTAGTATTGGAAAAATAGACTTTGTATTAGGAAAACAAAATACAGATCATGCAAAAAATGAATGCTTACTCAATGGAACCAGGGCTGATATCAGCAAGCAATTGCCACAAGAACATGTGAACTCATCAATTCCCTATTTAAAGAAATTAATAAAATCAAAATATAGCTCTAACAGTAAAAATGGAAATTCAAAGGTTAAAAATTCCATAGGCCATCAGCCAGTCACATATAAAAGTATAAAACTATAAAAATATAAATAGCTAAAATGACATCCTGCAAAAATAAAAAATTCAAAATTTAGTCAGACAAGAACAAGGACCTTGCTCTTCAAAAGTAGTCTTGATGAAAACATAAAAACTGAAATGCTAATCCATACCAACTGAAAAGCTAATTCAATAGAACAAACATATCAATTTAATTTAAAAAAATAGAATCCATAGGTTGACCTACCAGAACGATTATTAAATATATATAACTAAAAATCATAATAAGTATACTGTATATATTAAAAATCATTGGGGCGGATTTTCATACTCCGCGAATAGGCCTACTTTTGTTTGCGCTCCAGGCGCAAACAAAAGTACGCTGGATTTTAGTAGATACGCGCGGAACCGCACGTATCTGCTAAAAACCTGGATCGGCGCGCGCAAGGCTATCGATTTTGTATAGCCGGGGCGCGCCGAGCCGCACAGCCTACCCCCGTTCCCTCCGAGGCCGCCCCGAAATCGGAGCGGCCTCGGAGGTAACTTCCTTTTGCCCTCCCCTCACCTTCCCCTACCTAACCCACCCACCCGGCCCTGTCTAAGCCCCCCCCTTACCTTTGTAAGGGGGAGGCGTAAATCCCCGCGCGTCAGCGGGCCTCCTGCGCGCCGGGAGGCGACCTGGGGGCGGGTCCGGAGGGCGCAGCCACGCCCCCAGTCCGCCCCGGGCCGTAGCCACGCCCCCGGGCCCGCCCCCGAAACGCTCCCGACATGCCCCGAAAACGCTGCGCGGTTCGGGCCCGCCCCAACACGCCCCCCCGACACGCCCCCTCCGAAAACCCCGGGACTTACGCGAGTTCCGGGGCTCTGCGCGCGCCGGTAGGCCTATGTAAATAGGCTTACCGGCGAGCAGGGCTCTGAAAATCCGCCCCATTGTGTATACAAAAAATATGGCAACATGTTATTGAATGCGCAAACAGAAGATGGAATTATCTAAATTTTGAAAGCGGATAAAAAAGCAACACTACTAATAAATTAAATTGTCTGTAATATCGATTGTGCACTTGAAAACAAAAAGGACATGCGTGACAGTAATGACCTATATCCATATCAAATATTATCTACGCAGCACAAATACAAAATTAAAAATTGCAAATTAAAAATATCCGCAGTGAAAAACTAGTAATCAGATATGCACACGACTATATAAGTAATCATAAAAAATCATGCTGCAGCCATACTGTGACTTAAAACCGTCATAGAAACAAGGACTGAGTGCACAAAAACCATTATATTAGATTGAAAACCTTATCGGAGAAAAAAGGTACTTAATAAACAACTCTGTACCTGTGGCGAACATAAATTGCATTATGTTTGTGGCTGTCAGTAGCAATCAAACAGAGGTCCGAAGTAAGCACCGTCAAACTCGCAGCATTCAATGAAATTGGAGGAGGATGCTTTGAGACGTGATATTTGTAGAAGTCTCGCGGGAATTGAGCCGTCATTCGCGCCAAAAATAAATCAAAAAACCTGACTCTATCCAAAAGCCATAATTGATTTGAATTAAGACTACATACGCGTCAAGGAAAATTTTGGAAGTTAGTCACTAGCTAAGTGCTATAGTTAATCATTGCAGGATGTCTTAAATCAGATCAAAGATCTATAATTCAAAAAAATATATATAAAAAATCTGAAATATAGGGGGAGAACAGAACATTTAATGCATGACCATGTATCATACTATAATATCATACATAACCAAAATTATAATTTATAAAAGCAAGTAAAATGAAAGAGCATATACACAAATACGAATAAATACAAATAAATAATCAAATAAAATGTTTTCCTAATCCAAAGTGATTCATAAAAACACGGCTAGATCTAATTCACAATTTAACCTATTAGGAGACATAGTATCAAATTCAAAAATGAATTTCTGTTCAGTTCTAAGAAGAAGATTATTGAAATCTCCACCTCTCCAATTAGCATGTAGTTTCTGAATAATGCAAAACTTAAAATCTCCAAATTTGTGACCAGTTTCTACACAATGTGATACAAGAGGGTTTCCTTCACACAAATTCTTAATTGCACTCTTGTGTTCAAGTATCCTTTTATTAAATGGTCTGACTGTTTTGCCTATATACCATTTTGCACAAGGACAGATGGCTACATAGATGACACCAGAACTTTTACAATTGGTTGAACCATTTAGATCATAAAATTTTTCTGTATTCCCTATCCTTAGGCTCTTTGTTTTCAGATTAACATAACACATGCTGCAATTTCCACATGGACTATGACCTAATGGTATCTTTATTTGAAGTGGAGGAACTGGTAATGCAGAAGGCACTAAATATTCTTTAAGATTCTTTTCTCGCTTATTGGCTATCATGACTTGCATGCCCTGAAATGACGGAAGGACCTGCAAGATGTACCAGTGTTTTTTAATGATCTGTGTGATAGAGTGAGACAGACCCGTAAATGTCAGTGGACATATAACTTTGTCTTTTTTATCACTTTTTTTCTGAGTGCATAACAAATTAGTCCGTTGTTGCTCGTCTGCCCTCTTAAAGAGGATATCCTGAAGTCTGTATCGATGACTGCTTTAAGAGGGCAGACATGCAAAATATACATGGGAAAACTTGAAAGGAATGTATTGAAGATATATGAGCAGTGGTGAATGTATTTATAGAAACATAGAAACATAGAAATGACGGCAGAAGAAGACCAAATGGCCCATCCAGTCTGCCCAGCAAGCTTCACACACTTTTTTCTCTCATACTTATCTGTTTCTCTTAGCTCTTGGTTCTATTTCCTTTCCACCCCCACCATTAATGTAGAAAGCAGTGATGGAGCTGCATCCAAGTGAATATCTAGCTGATAAGTTAGGGGTAGTAGGGGTAGTAACCGCCGCAATAAGCAAGCTACACCCATGCTTATTTGTTTTACTCAGACTATGTTATACAGCCCTTATTGGTTGTTTATCTTCTCCCCTGCCGTTGAAGCAGGGAGCTATGCTGGATATGCTTGAGGTATCAGTTTATTCTTCTCCCATGCTGTTGAAGTAGAGAGCCATGCTGGATATGCATCGAAAGTGAAGTATCAGGCACATTTGGTTTGGGGTAGTAACCGCCGTAAGAAGCCAGCTACTCCCCGCTTTGTGAGTGTGAGCGCTTTTTTCTTCTCCCCTGCTGTTGAAGCAGGGAGCTATGCTGGATATGCGTGAAGTATCAGTTTTTTCTTCTCCCCTGCCGTTGAAGCAGAGAACTATGCTGTATATGCATAGAAATAGAAGTAACAGGCTTATTTGGTTTGGGGTAGTAACCGCTGTAACAAGCCAGCTACTCCCCCCTTTGTGAGTGCAGATCCTTTATTCCACATTTCCTCTTGCTGTTGAAGCTAGAACGATGTTGGAGTCACAGTAAGCATGTGTACGTTTATTGAATAAGGGTATTGTCTCCAGGCAGTAGCCATCATTCTGGTGAGTCACCCACTCTTCATTGGCGGCCTCTTGACTTTATGGATCCACAGTGTTTATCCCACGCCCCTTTGAAGTCCTTCACAGTTCTGGTCTTCACCACATCCTCCGGAAGGGCATTCCAGGCATCCACCACCCTCTCCGTGAAGAAATACTTCCTAACATTGGTTCTGAATCTTCCTCCCTGGAGCTTCAAATCGTGACCCCTGGTTCTGCTGATTTTTCTCCTACGGAAAAGGTTTGTCATTGTCTTTGGATCATTAAAACCTTTCAAGTATCTGAAAGTCTGTATCATATCGCCTCTGCTCCTCCTTTCCTCCAGGGTGTACATATTTAGATTCTTCAATCTCTCCTCGTACATCATCCGATGAAGATCCTCCACCTTCCTGGTCGCCCTTCTCTGTACCGCTTCCATCTTGTCTTTGTCTTTTTGTAGATACGGTCTCCAGAACTGAACACAGTACTCCAGGTGAGGCCTCACCAAGGACCTGTACAAGGGAATAATCACTTCCCTTTTCTTACTCGATATTCCTCTCTCTATGCAGCCCAGCATTCTTCTGGCTTTTGCTATAGCCTTGTCGCATTGTTTCGCAGACTTCATATCATTAGACACTATCACCCCAAGGTCCCTCTCCTGCTCCGTGCACATCAGCCTTTCCCCCCCCATCGAATACAGTTCATTCGGGTTTCCACTCCCCATATGCATGACTTTGCACTTCTTGGCATTGAATCTCAGCTGCCATATCTTTGACCACTCTTCCAGTTTCCTTAGATCCCGTCTCATTCTCTCCACTCCTTCCGGCGTGTCCACTCTGTTGCAGATCTTAGTGTCATCCGCGAAAAGACAAACCTTGCCTTCTATCCCGTCCGCAATGTCGCTCACAAAGATATTGAACAGGACCGGTCCCAACACCGATCCTTGCGGTACACCACTTAAAACCGCTCTCTCTTCAGAGAAGGTTCCATTTACCATCACACATTGTCTTCTGTCCGTCAACCAATTTGCAATCTCTTGAAGAAGCCTGTGAGAGGGCGAAACATGTTGGGAGTATGAAGAGTATAAAAACATTGCAAGAACTTATATGAGAAGACGCTGTGATCGTTTGTAACAACTGTAAATTTTACAGCATAAGAAAAATGTATTTCTGCTCTTGAGAAGTTATTTTGAAGAAAAGAAGGGTGCAATTGTAAAAACAAAGATAAGAAATCTCAATACATAAGAAAAGATTATAAAATGTATTTTTAGATATGTATGTGTGGATGGAAGTATGAATGGTTTGTAAGTAGGGGTTGGGAGCTTTTTATATCTGTATTCCTTTTGTCTATTTGAAGTTTAGAAGAGTTTAAAAAGTTTTTTCTATAATATCTTTGGAAAATAAATTACCCCAATATTGACTGGGTAAATGTATCATCGAGACACGCTAGAGAGATAACGTTCCTGGATGGAATAAATGATAGCTTTATGGAGCAATTGGTTCAGGAACTGACGAGAGAGGGAGCAATTTTAGATCTAATTCTCAGTGGAGCACAGGACTTGGTGAGAGAGGTAACGGTGGTGGGGCCGCTTGGCAATAGTGATCATAATATGATCAAATTTGATTTAATGACTGGAAGAGGAACAGTGTGCAAATCCACGGCTCTCGTGCTAAACTTTCAAAAGGGAAACTTAGATAAAATGAGAAAAATTGTTAGAAAAAAACTGAAAGGAGCAGCTACAAAAGTAAAAAATGTCTAAGAGGAGTGGTCAATTTTAAAAAATACCATTCTAGAAGCACAGTCCAGATGTATTCCACACATTAAGAAAGGTGGAAAGAAGGCAAACGATTACCGGCATGGTTAAAAGGGGAGGTGAAAGAAGCTATTTTAGCCAAAAGATCTTCATTCAAAAATTGGAAGAAAGATTCAACAGAAGAAAATAGGATAAAGCATAAACGTTGGCAAGTTAAATGTAAGACATTGATAAGACAGGCTAAGAGAGAATTTGAAAAGAAATTGGCCGTAGAGGCAAAATCTCACAGTAAAATCTTTTTAAAATATATCCGAAGCAGAAAGCCTGTGAGGGAGTCAGTTGGACCGTTAGATGATCGAGGGGTTAAAGGGGCACTTAGAGAAGATAAGGCCATTGTGGAAAGATTAAATGATTTCTTTGCTTCGGTGTTTACTGAAGAGGATGTTGGGAAGGTACCCGTAATGGAGAAGGTTTTCATGGGTAATGATTCGGATGGACTGAATCAAATCACGGTGAACCTAGAAGATGTGTTAGACCTGACTGACAAACTGAAGAGTAGTAAATCACCTGGACCGGATGGTATACACCCCAGAGTTCTGAAGGAACTAAAAAATGAAATTTCAGACCTATTAGTAAAAATTTGTAACTTATCATTAAAATCATACATTGTACCTGAAGACTGGAGGATAGCAAATGTAACCCCAATATTTAAAAAGGGCTCCAGGGGCGATCCGGGAAACTACAGACCGGTTAGCCTGACTTCAGTGCCAGGAAAAATAGTGGAAAGTGTTCTAAACATCAAAATCACAGAACATATAGAAAGACATGGTTTGGAGGATTTACAACTGGAGACCCTCTCGTCCGAGAGGTTGGCAGAGGAGGGCAGATTGGAGTACACCGTTTACACCTGGTGTGCTGTTTCAGCTGATCGCCCCGAGGCCACGCCCCCGAATTGACGTCATCAGGAAGGGCCTAAACGCCGGGATAAAGCCGAGCCAGTAGCGGCACGCAGCCGCCGGCGCGCGGCCAAAGCCGCGCGCCAAAGGGGCGCGCCCCTTGGTAAAACTTTTTCCTGTGGAAATTTCTACGTGATCTTTCCTACTCTATGGGTAGGAAGAGAAAACCGAAGGTCTGGTCGTCTTCCCTGGTGACTACGGAGGCTAGGGGCCCAATGGACCAGCATTTTGTCAGGTGGGTAAGTCAAGCTGCCCGCAATACGATCCCAGATATATCCTTTCCATCGGGTACGTCTGATAGCCCTAGCCATCAACTACTATCTCAGCCACAGTTGGACTTAGATGTTCCTTTTGAATCTAGACTAGAGAAGATAGATATGAATGATGAGAATATACAGCCCACTATGATGGGAGAAGAGAAAGACTTGGGGTCTAGTGATGTAGCTGGACTACAGAACTCTAGTCCAGTAATCTTAGACCCACAGTCAGTTACCTTAGCCGATGTATTGAAAGCAATTAATGACCTGCAGAAAACAATGACTGGCTTTATGGATCAAACTAATAAAGGGAATATGGAGATGAAAAATGAACTGCAGATGCATGATAATCGTTTGAAACAATTAGAGGAAGCAGGAAAGGCTAATATTGCACAGATAACATCTTTACAAACAGCAAATAACTCCTTTATTAAGGATAGCCTGGTTAACCATAGGCAGATAGAGAACCTAGAGAATGAGAATAGGGTTAAAAACCTGAGGTTTTTGAACTTTCCCATGACTAGGCTTCTCTCTGCTACTGAGTTGTTGAAAAAATATCTTGTTGAAAATCTGTCTATATTGAATGTAGATGATTTATCCATCTCAAAAATTTATTATGTATTGAATTCGAGAATTAAGAGACAGGAAGGAGAGGAAGGAATGGACAGTGTACAGCAAGCGTCCCCAAATCTAACCTCCTTCCTAGAGTCATCTGTTGATGACATTCCGCAGAGAGCTACGTTATTAGTGTCTTTCTGCAGAGAGAAAGATAAAATTAACATTCTCCAAAAATATTTTAAAAATAGAGAACATCTATTTTGTGGTTATAAAGTTCAAGTGTTTCCAGATGTCTCGCGATCCACACAATACAGGAGGAAGCAATTCCTTTTATTGAAACCTAGAGTAATGTCCCTAGGGGCAACATTCTTTTTGAGGTTCCCCTGTAAATGCCTTATAATACACCAAAAGAATAGATTTATTTTTAAGGATCTGTCACACCTGGAGACATTTTTAGCTGATAAAGAAACTGGTTGAGACATAAGTAGTTGGAAAAAATATATATATATCCAGTTATGGTAATTTTGAATTACTATTTTCCTTTATATGATTTATGTATCAATGTTTTATATCCTCCCAATTAGTGGACTATTACAGTGTCATATAGAAGGTAGATGCCTGTAAACATTGTACTTCTGATTTAATTTCATGATATGTAATTGTATTTCTTTGATTTTTTGCATTTTTATGATTTGTAAAAACTCTAATAAACTATAAATTAAAAAAAAAGAAAGACATGGTTTAATGAAACAAAGTCAGCATGGCTTTACCCAAGGCAAGTCTGGCCTCACAAATCTGCTTCACTTTTTTGAAGCAGTTAATAAACATGTGGATAAAGGTGACCCAGTAGATATAGTATACTTGGATTTTCAGAAGGCGTTTGACAAAGTTCCTCATGAGTGGCTTCTAGGAAAAGTAAAAAGTCATGGGATAGGTGGTGATGTCCTTTCGTGGATTGCAAACTGGCTAAAAGACAGAAAACAGAGAGTAGGAATAAATGGACAATTTTCTCAGTGGAGTGCCTCAGGGATCTGTATTGGGACCCTTACTTTTCTATCATACCTATAAGGGAGCCCGGACCGACGTGCCGCAAATGCGCAGTAGAGAGCAGCTCTACCGCGCATTCGCGCACATCGGCCAGAGCGCAGCGTGTCAGAAAAAAAAATGGCGCCTGCTCCTTAGGAG